>NW_026111766.1:282500-355000 GCF_024679095.1 Eriocheir sinensis | reverse complement strand
TACACTATTGATTCGGTAGCAGTACTTAAGTGTTCATGAGCGTTATCGTTGTTCAGAAAAATGATTACGATGCTACACACAAAACCAAAGTTAGTCAAATCCTTCGTCAAAAAGATCGTGACTAATGTGTTAGTCATTTCATTCGACCCCTACATCCTTGTATCTACTGGTTAAAAGCGTTTATAACACTTGCCTTACAAAGAACATAACTCCTCGTTGAATGTTTGTAACATATTATGAAATAAGTTGACTGAGGATGCGATAATATAGCGCATTAGGTTCGGAATGAGGCAATTTGAATCGACCGCCTCCAGCGGCGGCGTCGCCGCTAGGGTACGCCACCGTCGCAGCAGCAGCGAGTTTAAAACAAAACATGGCCGGAAGTAAACATAACGCCGCTTCCCCTGCCACTCTACACGGCCAAACGTCTCATCTCCCGTACCTGCCACGCCTCCTGGGACGACACCACCTTCATAGGCCAGTACCGCACCAACTCCTTCCCACTGCCGTGGGTGAGGAAAGCGTTCCGCGTCCTAGACGTGGCCCTGATGCTCCTTCGCCTGGGCCCTGGGCCACACACACCTCGGCGCTCACCTCCACCGCCTGTCCCCTGACCCTCACTGCCCCTGCTGGTGCAGGACCGTCGAGGACACCATTGAACAGTGAACACCTTCTGCTGCACTGTCCACGCCACCACTCCCAGCGAGTGCTGCTCCGACACCGACTCCGCGCCCTGGACGTGCCCACCTTTGACCTGCCCACGCTGCTGGCGGCGGCAGGCGTCCACCCCTCACGCCAGGAAGCTGTCATCCGCCTCACCTGCGCCTTCCTCAGGAAGACGGGGCAGCTGACGTGCATGTGAAGCCCTCACAGGACGACACCAGGGCTCAAGTGAACAGTGAGCGACTAGATCGCCGCGGCCCAAAACAACAATGAGACGTGGGTTCACTGCTGGTAAGTTTTGTTGTTCCTCTAGTGATTTCTGTTAGATAGTTATGGGTGAAGTTTGTGGGCAGAAACAGTACATGCAGTAGCAGATTGAGTGAGTTTTAGGTGTGGTGTCTTTGCCTCTTTACCACCCTTGCTAAAACGACAATTTTTATTTTTTTTAACATTTTCAGTGTATGGACAGTGATTTCCAGTGATCAAACACAATATCAGTACCAGGGGAAATGCCCATCGTATTAACCATAACCCAGGTGCTCATCCTTGTGTGTGCCTTCATAGGGCACTTACTGGTGGTGGATGACATGTTTGCTCAAGGAGTCATTCAAGAATCACATTCCCCGTGGATTCATCACTTTTATCCCCCCGAAAGGATGGTTCATTTCGACCTGTGGTGGACTTTAGGAAAGTAAATGAAATCATTATCCCAGATCATTTTCTCCTCCCCATTCTTACTATAGTGACCATCTTCAGTTAATGAGGTATTATTCCAGAGTTGCCAGCCAGCGACTATTGGGTCACAGGGCCCACGAAGCTTGAGCTACTCGGTAATTCTTTACAAGAAGTCCGCCTCCCCCTCTGCCATTCCAGCCCCGCCCTACCCCCCAAGACAAGCCTAGGAACCTGTGGAGAATTGGGGTTGTGAAGGCGGATTCAAATTAACTGAAAAATGGGCCTCCAAAACTACCATAAAATATTTCCCTAGGATAGGGAAAATTCCCTAGTTAAAAGTTTAAGGGGAGTTCCATTAATATGTTGTCTTGTAATCTATTCTCACCTAACCTAGCAGAGGGAGGGTCGAGTTTTGGTTAGGTAAAGACAGGTTGGAGTAGTTTAAATATACTTGACGTACAGTGTAAGCTGTCAGATATACGCAGTTCAGTACACTTTTGGGAGTAGAAAATTTACCCTATTTTAGGGATTTGGGGTGGTAAATTTGGGAGTCCCGTATTTCAGTCAATTTCCCTTCCCCCCCCTGGGTTGTTTTTGGGGGTGGGGGGCACTGGAGTAGCGGAGTTCTTGTAAAGAATTACCAAGTATTTTTTCAATCATCGTAAATTATCTGTATTTCTTTGGGACTTTCAACAATTACACTTCAATATAAGTGATACTAATATTAGTAATAATGTAGCTGATCATTCTCATTGTTTTATTAATTGGTAAATGAGAGAAAATATAAATGCTATCAGGTAGCATTTCCTCATCCATAATCGTTCTTGCATGAAAGCCCTGTGAAATCAAGCCAAAGTGGGCTTCTTAAAAAAAAAATCTATTTACATTACATTATTTGCTGAGTTCCTGTCATGCATGTATCAGCCCCACCCATCCAAGACTAGGAAGGTCAGGTGTTTGTGTCTCGGTGAGGTTACCGGTTTCTGCTCCCAGCATATTATACTTCACCCTCAAATGATTGCAGGTTGTTGTGCGAGATGATCCAAGACCTTGGGTGGACAACTGCCACTACCAGAAGCATGGACAGGTCAAAGGTGATGCCGCTACCAGGAGTGTGGGCAGTTCAAAGGTGATGGCTTTAGGGCCAGGAGTTGTGGGTGGAGGAAAACACTATTGGATGGATGCCAATATCGCACACGGAAAGTAAACAAAGGAGGCTCGCTTTCTTTCTGCCGAGATGCCTGGCCCCCAAATGTTCTGATAAATTTCGCCGAAGGTGACAAAGATTCACCCAAAGCAGGTACTCAGCATATAATGTAATGTAAACAATATTTTTTTAAAGCTCATTTCTGCTTGGATTTCACAGGTCTTTCATGCAAGAACAATTTGGGATGCACTGGAAATGCTTAATTGTTTCATTCTGCATATTCACATCAAATGATAGCTATACTATATAAAACTAGTTAGATAAAATTGAATATTTCTTTACAGTAGGGCTGCACTGTTGTAAACCAGAGTCGTGACCTCCAACCAGCTTCCTAAGCTAATCTCACTGCCCTCCAACCCCTCCCTTACAGGTGTTATATGCACAGGCTTCAGCGAATTATTTCAAATACAGGTTAAGGTCAATCTTTATCATCATATTATCGACGCATGCTCCTAGGAGCTCCTACCAGGGGATGCCCATGGCAGAAGAGTTTCCATCTTTTTCTATCCAGACACTCCCTCCTTGTCTGCACAAAGTTTCTCAAGGATCTTTCCCCCTTCTCCCTAACGTATGCCTGCATCCTCTCTCTCCATTTCATTGGAGGTCGTCCTCTAACATTCCCTCCCTCCATCTCACTCACATACACCATCCTGGTCATCTCACTCTCCTCCATTCGCTCCATGTGGCCAAACCATTTTAAAGTGTCACTTCACTTCTTCCACCACTCAACACCTCTTCCCTTCACCCCTGTGACACATTCCAAAACGTTCATACACACTTCTATTACTTATTCCATCCATTCTACTCACACCACATGCACTCCTCAAATAACTCATTTCCACTGCCTGCACTCTAGACCTCTGACTTTCATTCCAGGCTCACTTGCATATGTGAGGGTTGGTACTATTATTTTATTTCTCACATCCCTCTTTACCCCCATGCTCACACTTCTGCCATTCATGATACGTCCCAAAGACCCTACCACCCTTCTTCCTTGCAATGCCCTTTCTCTTGTCTCTCCCTCCGTATCACCATGCTTGCACATAACTGATCAAGATACTTAAACTCATTGACCTGCTCCATTTCTTCACCATTCAAAATTATTTAGCATTTTTTTTCACATTCAGTTCCCACTCCATATGGGCATACAAAATCTACAACCTCACTTCTACTTTGCTCACAAACCATCCCTTTACTCTTGTTGACATTTACTTTCAGCTTTCTCCTTTTACATTCCCTATCAAAAACACTGACCAAATTTTGTAAGTGACTTTCATTTTCTGCTATGAGCACTATGTCATCAGAAAATAAGATTGAATTCAGCACCCACTTCCTTCCCTCAGCGTACATTTTAACTCCAACTTCCCAACTTTGCCCTTCATTTCTCTCATAATACCATCCATATTAATATTGAACAACCATGGTGACATGACGCACCCTTGTCTTAAGCCCACTTTTATATCAAAATGCTCACTTGTTTCTCCACTAATTTTGACACATGCAGATGCATTCTCATAAAAAGACTTTATTGCACTAAGCAGTTTTCCTCCCACACCATAAATCTTTAAAACATCCCACAATGCAATTCAATCGACTCGTCGTAAGCTTTTTCTAAATCCATGAAGGCAGCGTATGGTTTCTTTCTTTTTGCTATTATTTTTTTTTCTACTATCATCCTGAAGGAAAATATCTGATCCACACATCCCCTTCCCTTCCTGAAGCCTCCTTGTTCTTCACAGATTTTCTTTTCTGTAAGCCTTTGCACCCTCTCTATACCTTTCCGGGTATACTTAGGAGACTTAAACCTCTATAGCTCCCACACTCCCCTCTCCTGCTCTTCCCCTTGTAAACTGGGACAATGATGGATTTTGTCCAGTCTGCTGGCAACCCCCCCTCCCATGTCACTTCACAGAACTTGACCATCCATTCAGTAACTACCTCTCCTTCACACTTCATCATTTCTGCCGTGATTTCATCAATTCCTGCTGCCTTTCCATTTTTAATCTTTTTATTGGTTGATTTACTTCTTCATATGTTATACTTCTTTCTTTATATACTCCTCCTCTACCTCTACTCAAAACTGCTGCTGTTACAGCTGCTGGATGTCCATCCTCAAAATTCATTAAGTTTTTTTAAATATTCTCTCCATCTCCTTCACAGCTTCCCCGTCTTTTAACGTCATTCCATTCTCATCCATAACTTCATTTATTTTACTTGAGGAGATATTTTCTGCATTTCTTTTGTTTTTTACTTCTTTCCAATATGATTTTGTTCCCTATATATTTTTCACTTAATCTTTTTCCAAAGTCTTCAGCAACTCTCTTCTTACTTTCTTTTACTGCTTGTCTTAATTTCATCTTGCATTCTTTATATTTCTTTTTCCTTTCCCCTTTTACTTGCTCAGCCATATTTCTTTCTTGAGTTTTCTTAAAAAGTCCTCTTTTCTCTTTTACTTTCCTCCTTATCTCTTCTGTCTACCATGAATGTCCTTTTCTTTTTCCATCCCTCACCACTTTTGTATTGTGTTTTACTGGATGGTACACCCATAGCTGAAACTACATCCATTACTATGGCTGTAGCTGGATTAGTAGCAGGATTGTATGTATACAATATTGAACATACTAAAGACTGTTAACACTTCCCCAGTTTTATATCCTCATATGTTTTAGGTATCAAGTATGAAAAAGGAGAAACTCAGAAATCTAAATCCCTAATGGTCAAATTAAATGAAGTAAAAATGGCAATGGGGTACAAGAGTGCATGAATTTAGTCAATTACACACACACACACACACACACACACACACACACACACACACACACACACACACACACACACAAACACTCTTTAAATTCATGAATCGTCTTTGCATCTACCACTTCGAGCTCCAGATCATTCCAAGCAACTAGTAGACGTTTGGAATGATCTGGAGCACGAAGTGGTTCGTGCAAATCCGATTCATGAATTTAAAGCTAGTGTAAGTTGGACAAAAGTCAATATGGAGATGGGACAACACGAGCATAGCTCCTTTCCCGTATATCACAACTAGGTAAATACACACACACACACAGTAGGTATTAAAAGTATGTATGGATGCATCAGAAGAATTTTGTTTGTTGTTTTCAGCCAATTTTCAATGAATTTTTTTATATAACCTACAAAAATTATTTCTCACTTTCTACAGTTTTGTTTGGTAAATAATAAATTGTATGTTTTTTTCTAGTCTTGATGAAGTTTCATGCATTATTAACTGTTAATGATTTTAAAGGCTCGTCCACACTATGCAACTTTAGTTGGCAACGGTCGACTGTCTACACTACACCCTGATGCGTTGAGCAACTGACTGGATGGGACACCATATTTGTTTTTTGTTTTCCCTACTTTTATTTTGTATATTTTTCCGTTTTTAATTTTCTTTTAGAGAAAGGTTGGTCGCGGGGAAACCGCAGCCTCAACATGAACAACAAAACCAGCGTAGGGACAATCATGGTTTAATTCAGATCCAGACATTTCAAGGTCATGCCGACATCATCCTCAGTGGCTACACAAAGTTAAAAAAAACTTTCCTTGAAGACATACCACAAGACTTAGGGCTGATTTCACTGTAACTGTTATGGTTTAGGATCAATTTGAACCAAGGCTACACACAACTTGTCGGGTTTCACAGACGTCTTTTCAGCTAATGTCCCAATTCAGTGGGGACAACCCTTACCAAAAATGGCCGAAAAGACCCCGACAAGTCGTGTGTAGCCTTGGCTCGGATTGATCCTAAACCATAACAGCGACTGTGTAATCGGCCCTTAGAATGTTCCCTCACGACAGAGGAAGGAGGGTTGATGTTGGGACTGTGAGTTGTGATGGACTGAACTACGTGCTCATCTACCTGGATCTTGAAAGCTCGTTAAGTGCTTCCAACATACCCTGCTTGACAGTCAGGACAAGTGTATTTATGAGCAAGAGACCTGCCGACTCCCCTGTGCTCGTCTCTCGTTTATAAATACACTTGTCCCGATTGCCAAGCAGGGTATATTGGAAGCACTTTACGAGCTTTCAAGATCTAGGTAGATGAGCACGTATAGGTCAGTCCAGCACAACTCTCAGTCTCAATCTCAACCCTCCTTCCTCTGCCGTGAGGGAAAACTCCAAGTCTTGTGATACGTCTTTAAAGTTATCACATATCAAGATTTTACGTTCCTGCAGCAGGACAGATTTTAGAATACTAGAGTCACTATACATTAAATACAACAAATCTATGCTAAATAATCTGGAGTCATCAAGACCCTTATATATTGCTTAGTCAATTTATGGTTTGTTAATTGTTTTTAAAGTTTTATCGTTTTATTTTATTTTAATGTTTTATTACTTTGTGTAGCCACAGAGGATGACGTCAGCATGACTTTGAAACGTCTGGATCTGAATTGAACCATGATTGTCCATGCTCTGGTTTTGTTGTTCATGCTGATTTTATTAATATTTTTCGGTTTTGTTTTTTCGCTTTTACGCTAATATTTATTTTTTCTAACCATGTTTACCTTATTTTTCTTCACATCATCACCGATCAGGATTATCTTTCATTTTCATATTATTATTATTATTATTATTATTATTATTATTATTATTATCATTATTATGCTTAAATTTCTTAATATAATGATTACTTAGGTTCTAATTAGTTTGTACTTTATATGAATTGTTTTAATGGCCACTGTCGCCTGCAAATTGTTGCGGCAACACGAAAATCGAGTTGACAAAATAAGTTGCATAGTGTGGACTGGTGTTCAGATGTGTATATAAATCTGGGTCGCTACTTGCGTAGCTAGATGGCTACATGTATGTATTTTTCTACTGTCATATTACATATTTATGAAGTGTAGTGTTATAATGGAGTGGTACTATGTGTATCAAGTTTATTTACATTGTGGTGAAATGAATACGGATTTAGTTTATTGACTACTTTTAGTCATTCTGTTTCTAATATTGATGAAATCTGGTTTTAGAAAATGTGTACTGTATATGTTATTTTCTAATTGTACAAAAATAGATGTACAATTTATTTTTTCACTTTAATATATCGGGTTTCTTAGTACATTCTTTTTGTGACCTTTAGCTGAAGGCCATACAGTATTCTATGATTTACGACTTGCATATAGGTACACTGTTTTTGTTCAATCGTTAGTGGACCATGTACTGTATTTGACCAGACATTCAGGTACGCATTCCTCAAAGGTGATCAGCTCTGCATATCAACAATATTCACAACACATTTGGAACTGGTCAAACATGCTGTTTTGATGACGGCCATACTCAGTGTGAACGATGTGGTTAGTCAATATTGATGAAGGACATGCTCAGCTTGATCAATGCAGTTAGTCAAAAGTGAATATTATGAATTAGTTAGTCAGATATTTTTTACTAATGACGTACTCAGCTTTACTAGTTGGTTTGTCAGAATTTGACTAAAGTATATTACTCAGCCTGACTAACTTTGCCACTCATTCCAGGCACCTCGGCTCTAGTAGGGAAAGTTAGTCAGCTCGACTAACTTAGGATTTGTGTGTAGGTGTTACGAGCGCGAAAATTTGAAAACGTCGGAGCTTATAGGGTTAATTAACACAGTCATTCTAGCGCCGTATCATGATTCTGCGTGGGCACTTATTACCAAAGGCATCAATCTGCCTCTCCAAGTCCTCATTTAGTGTCCATGTCTCACAGCCATAGTGTAAGACCAGAAGCACAAGTGACAAGAAGATCCGGATCTTTGTCCTGCGGAGGTATCGACAACGCCATGTAGTCGTGCTGAGCCAGTCCATAACACCGTGGGCCAAGTCAGTGTTCTCGCCACACGCACACACAGTCTGAACCGCTTCATGTAGTATTTTCATATACTATATGTTTTGTTTTCACTACTACCTGATTAGGATATTTCCTTTTTCATAGCCAAAATATTTGGTTACTCTTATGATAAATATCTAATGCGCCATACCTGTCATTATGCAGTGATTGCACTGAAGTGAGTAATGCTATGCATTGTAGCTAAGGCACAGCCATCAACATTACCAATGGTGTTGTGATGGTGACTGTGCAAAATTGGCATGAATATCTGGAAGGAATACACGGGTGGCTCGCTCATCGTGGTGGAGGCTGTGGCCTTCACATGAAGGAACAACACTGAGCATACAGAGTGCGTGTACTGTGACGTGATAGGAGAGATGAGGAAAAAAAGATGTATATAGATGTTTTCATCATTATTACTATCATCTGAGTCATTTGTGTATCATCATGAAAATATGTTTTCCTGTTTTAGCGTTACAACACTTCAACATAAAAAAATAACAAACAGGTTAATAAATAACCACACTGCTTCCGTGTGTTTGTGCGTGCAGCGTCACCGGAACAGTAATGTTGCTCAACTTACATTTAGAAAAAGAGACTGAAACATCAAAATATTTCAGATATATATATATATATATATATATATATATATATATATATATATATATATATATATATATATATATATATATATATATATATATATATATATATATATATATATACACACACACTTGTATAAATAATAATCTCTAGCTACATCAAGATAAAAAAAATTGTAAACAACAATAGCAACAAAACATTGGAATATTATTCAGTCTCCTTGCACACTCCCTAAACACACACACACACACACACACACACACACACACACACACACACACACACACACACACACACACACACACACACACACACACACACACACACACACACACACACACACACACACACACACACACACACACACACACACACACACACACACGCACACACACACACACACACACACACACACACACACACACACACACACACACACACACACCCCTCACAGCGTGGCCAGGATGCAGGCCACGCCGCGGGTCACAGCGTCCAGGCTGCCGTGGTCCAGGAGGTAGTGGTCCGCCGCCTTCACCAGCGTCACTGTCACGTCCGAGGCCGCCAGCGCCTCCCCCAGCACGATGGCGTTCGTGTACGGGAAGATGTCCTGCGAGGGACCACCACTGACTTGACACTTGTTTATTAACGGAGCATATAGTGTAATATAGCCTTTCCAATGTCCTGCAAACGGCCATCATCAATCTCATTACTTGGCACAGAGATCGGCAATTCAAAATGCTGGAGGAGCCATGTTCTTTTTGTCATAGAAAATATATTGTCATCGGAAACGCAAGGCAAAAAGTTTGTTCTTAAATCAAAATCTGCCTCAAGATAAGAAAAACTAAATACACACAACAACAGCAATAACATCATCGACAATAACTCCAACATCAAAAACAACAACAACAACAACAGAAACAGCTGAGTGATCTGCACGCCGACAGATCGGGTCGGGATTCGAACCACGCCCCGCAGATTCGTGGCTCAGCACGCTAACCACTGCACCACGAAGGCGTTAATGAAGGAAGGTAGGGACGGAAAGAGTTTGGAGTATTGGAGTGGGAAGGGATGTGTTGGAAGTAGGGAGTGGGGGTGGAGGGCCGGGCTGGTGGCTGTGTGGTTGGGGTGAGGGGGTATGGGGGGTTAGGGGAGTAGGGATGAGGGATGATTGGGTGGAGGGTTTTTTATGAGATGGAGATAAATTAGAGGGGGAGGGGGAGTGGAGTATGGTGGTGGTGGAGGGGAAATTCCGGGTGGGGGAGGGAGGGATGAGGGATGAGTGGGTGGGGGTATTTTTGGGGGTTGGAGAGAGCTGGAGGGGAAGGAGAGGGGGAGGGAGGAGTGGTTTATGGTGGTGGTGGGGGGGATGTTCGGAGTGAGGGAGTCGGGTAGAGGGGGTGGAGGAAATTTAAGTAAAGTATGTTTGAATGTTATATAATTAGTGAAAATAACTCTTAGGTGACGACGACGCTCATTTCACTACGCGTGGACAAACATGGGACACACACACACACACACACACACACACACACACACACACACCTGCATGCCTTGGACGATTCTCACAGGGCAGGTCACGGGCACAGCGTCGGGCCTGAGGGTGAACTTGTACTGCGCAGCGTCGCGAAGAAACTTGCGCATGTGCTGTACCGAGAGCTTGCACCTCAGGAACATGGAGATAATCCAGATCAAGGGGCATCGCCTGTGCCGCGGAGGAAGGATCTGCGTGATGTTGAACACGGGCGAACACAGCACCAGGCCACACACCCGTTCGGGATGCCCCAGGGCGAGCTGTAGCGCCACCTGTCGACAAGGGAAATGGTGGACAGGGTGCGTGGGCGGCTGTGGAGATTGGGCCAACTCTACCGTGATTACCTACCCCAATTCTCTCTACATATATACACACACCTCCCCTCTCCCCGCCCCCCAGGAAACGCACCGTGACGCCGATGGAGAAGCCTACGAGCACCAACCGCCTCCCACGAGCAAGCCGCAGCATGTGTCTCGCGTCGTCCAGCCACAGCGAGATCAGGTTCCACGGCTCACAGTGTTCCTCGGCCACAGATGATCCCAAATACGTGTAGTCAAAGCTGAAGCAACAAACCTGCCATTACATCCCAAGACAGGGCGGCACAACAATCCCCTCTCTTATCAACTAGAAGCAAAATAAAACTAGTAAAGTGATGAATTATGTTTGCTATATACAATCTCTTCCTGTCATTTCTAATTGAACTTTTGCTTCAGATAATATTCAGCATGGATGTGGCATCGCTTCTAGAACCCAGGAGAAAAGTCACATGGAGGGAAAAGTATTGCGGGACAGTTGAATGGGACGTGTTACAACTGAAATAGCGTCAGTAGACCAGTGAGGGTATGCGTTCACCCCCCCCCCCCCCCCACACACACACCACACACAGTTAGCATGCTCGCCTCACAAATGAAAAGTTCCGTGTTCGATTCCAGGATGAAGTGAAGACGGATGGGCAGTCTCAATCCGTGCCCCATGTCTACCCAGCAGTGAGTGGGTACCGGGGGGTGTCGGTCGGGGGTTGTGTCCCGCTTCCTGGGTTTGTGTGTGTGTGTGTGTGTGTGTGTGTGTCTGTGTGTGTTAGGGGGTTGTGTCCCGCTTCCCGGGTTTGTGTGTGTGTGTGTGTGTGTGTGTGTGTGCGCGATGTGAGGTTCTAGGTGTACCCACAGATCCGTCAGGGGAGCTCTAAAGCTCACCCGGGGAGGTTACTGGCTATAGGGATCGCGAGTCCAGCACGTGATCAGATCTTGGTGAGCGACACAAACACCCGGTTTACCTGCCTTGGCCCTGCAAGGTGATGACATGGCCTCTGGCGCTTCGTGGGGGCCACGGTCAAGATTAATACTTCGTTGCTTGATCCAATCAGTTTGTCAGACCTCCATTATTCCCTTTATTCTTACGCCTTACGTGTGTCATAGCTAAGACGTGATAATTTGTAGTATTTCTAATCGTCCGACTCCACTTACTGAGCTCTGTTTAACAATGGTAACATCAATAATAAACTTTCCTTCATTCCAAAATATATCTTAGAACTATAGTCGAAAACAGAACGAGAATTAAGACGTAAAAACATTTTTTTTTTTTTACCTATCTGATAGCAATAGTAATAGTAATAGTAATAATAATAATAATAATAATAATAATAATAATAATAAAAATAGTAATAATAATAATAATAATAATAATAATAATAATAATAATAATAATAATAATAATAATAATAATAATAATAATAATAATAATAATAATAATAATAATAATAATAATAATGATAATAATAATAATAATAATAATAATAATAATAATAATAATAATAATAATAATAATAATAATAATAATAATAATAATAATAATAATAATAATAATAATAATAATTATAAAAAAAAATAATAATAATAATAATAATAATAATCATGATAATGATAATGATAATAATAATAATAATAATAATAATAATAATAATAATAATAATAATAAAAATAATAATAATAATAATAATAATAATAATAATAATAATAATAATAATAATAATAATAATAATAATAATAATAATAATAATAATAATAATAATAATAATAATAATAATAATAATAATAATAATAATAATAATAATAATAATAATAATAATAATAATAATAATAATAAAAACTTTTTGCTTGAATTCAAAATATATTTTGGAACTATGGTTAAAAAGGGTGATCAAATGTCGAGTCGTAAAAACAATCATTCTTTTTCCTACCTAAGAAATGGCAGGCCGTGTGTCAGGGCGAACGAGCGCAGAACCTTGGCCCGACTGCCACTCATGCTGCCTCCCATGCCGGGCACCAGGAAGAGGCCCACCGCTGCCCCGCCGCTGCCCGCTGAACAATGGTACCTCACCGCGCGGCGCCCGAACTGGTTGTCTATCTGCGGGCAGGGAGGAGCGAGGGGGGTGAATTGGGTGTTTCTTTGTATTACAGTGTCGCTGGATATCACCAAACACTAATGCCTCTCTTCAGCTACTCGGGCAAATTCTCTCTCTCTCTCTCTCTCTCTCTCTCTCTCTCTCTCCCCGTTTCTATAATTAAGGGAACGAAAGAAAGTTCGCAGAGAAGCAACTGTTAAGTATGTGTTAAGGTTTTTGGTAAAGGACTATTGAGACAAATATAAGTACTTACCACCACAAAAATTAGACCCTTGTCAAATAGGATACCCAAAATGCTAAACATTTTCAAAGTTAGATCATCTATTTTTTTTTCAGTTGATCTAAAATAATGTCCTCTCGTATTACTGAGTCCAGTAAATCTGATAAATAAACTTAATTTATATTAAGGATAAATATGGACGCACACTGAGATTGCCAATGGTGCCCCAGAAGAATAAAACACCCTTGTTGTAGGGGACGCAATATGTTTAGACAAATCATTTCGTGCTTCTCTTATATTGGGTCTTGTTATAACATCATATTCATGAGATTCTTCTTTAGTATGAGATGGTTTATATCTGCGTTAAATCATTATTTACTTCAAATATAAATTACTTGAAAAGGTGGTATAAACTTGTCACATCCATGTCATGATATACCCATGACATGAATATAAGAAGTGAAAGATAACTTATATATTACTGATTTTTTTTAAACTTTTGTTTCACCGAGCTGTGACAAGTATATTTACAACCTACAATCATTGCTGCGTTTAATGGTGTTGAGTAAAATTGTCTGTCTTGTATGAAAGGTGAGCTAAGGTGACTGATATAAAAACATGTAGCACCAAGGGCACATGCGAGCGAATGTCACCACCACGTGAGCCGAGAGAGAAAGCCCCAGATGAGCAGTCGGTTTGAACAGACTATAGTGTGCATAGAATTTGCCAATTTTTTTACCCTACCTTTTCGTTCTTAAAGTGCTTTTAAGTTAAATGTTATCCCTGACTTACCTGCTAATGCTGACATCTCATCTAAACCTCAAATTCAGCTTTATCTCACAATGAATATAATGCATTTCGCAGGCAATGGGTTACTCCGGAAGAAGGAAAAACTTTGTATTATGTTAAATATTTGTTTGTCTAAATTTACACTGGCAGAGTAGCCAAGCCTTTACTACTTTTTTTTAATCGTATCCGAAATATATTTATTAGTTTGTCATGATCAACAAAGCTTCCTTATGTATTCATCAGGCTGTCGCAACAGACTGATGAGACACGCCTGTCCTCGTCGACAAACCGACTTGGTCGGCTCGGCTGACGTCAGCCGATAAAGTCGGTTTGTCGGCACCCTGCTACGCCGTTGGCCGCAATTGGCAAAGGCCCGTGCTCCCCCTACAGGGAGGGAGCAATCTTTGAACAACAGACCGATCTTACTCTTAGTATGTTTGGCAGCCATGACAAACAGATCTTTCTCTAAATACCTTTTAGGCTATCATTACATACTGTTATTACCATTAATATTAAATAAGCCTGTCATGACCAATAGATATTACCGAAAATACTTTATAAAACTTATGACAAGCAGATCCTATCAATGTGCCGAAATGTTATTCATATATTTTTTTCTTTATCGTCCGCTAAATACAATATTAGGTTTCCATACAACTTTGTTTAGTATGCTTGTAACCAATGTCGGTCTACTATCTTTTACTCAAATCCCCCCTCCCCCAAAAAAATTATCATCATAATTTCACAACTTACGTTTCTTTGCTCACATTTCGCCATATTATGTCATGTTTACATATGTACCGTTATGTATTTGTATAGTAAAAATACTTGATCAAAGAGGCAGATGAATTTTGTATATGTCTTTAAGAACATTCTCATTCTTTTCACCTTGATGATTGTCCAGCAGCTTTCTCATTAACTCTTTGCCTACCTCTTTGTTTAAGTATATATGGGGAGGCGATGGCCGAGTGGTCAGCATGCGGGCGTGGTGAGCCCGTGGACCTAGGTTCGAGTCCCGCCTCAACACGATGATATTTCTAGTCATCGCCGAGTGGTGGAAAATTACCCACATGCTACCCAGATCTTCAATCAACCCTAATTTCAGCGACTCCCTTTAAGTGGAGCACCGGGGGGCAGCATGCTCCCGGCAGAGTCATATCACGGCAGCCACTAGTAATAAAATTCGCCTGCGCCACTAACGGGCTGGGGCCGTGCAGGAAGTCCCTCAAGAGAGCCTACCGTAGCTACGGGAAACACCTAAAAAAAGTCTTTCCCTCCTGATAGTCATCCAACAAGTGATTTGTTTACCCTTTTTATTTTTTTTTATAATGAACGCACTCCACTGATTATTTTCTGCTTCATATTCATCAGAGTGAAGCTGTCGTAATATTTGTATGTAATTTTAACATGAATGGACCGTGTCAAAGCATGAGCGTGAAAAGAAAGCTAACAACACGCACACACACACACACACACACACACAAAAAAAAAAAAAAATGTTAGCGTAATTTGTCCCGTCAACACCAGAACCTTGCAATACAGTCAAGTAATGCAACATAATATAAAGTTAGCCTTAGTTTATATGCTATTGCTATGTGCACAAACTTGCAGTTTTATTTCAGAACAACCACCATAATCTGACTTATGACTGAACGAGTTAGCGAAATTGGTGTTGTGTGTGACGATTGATTAACTACCATACTCGTAAAGAACTAAAAAAAACAAGCTTACCATTTCTTCCCGCACGTCCAACACACAGGGGTCATTTGAGTGCTTCACATCTTCAGGCATTTTCGTTTAGGCAAACAATATTTTCAAGACGATAAGCTACACAGCATGGCATGTGTCGGCGCTGCTGTTGAACCACTGCCACGCCGCTGTAGCAGGATAAAGGGGATGCCAGGATGAAAGGGGACGTCGTTGTGTGCATGCTGTCAACTCAATACACGTGTGACACACACACACACTGACACACACACACACTGACACACACACACACACACTCGCTCGTAGAGGAGGGTGGCTTTCCTTAGAGCACTACCAGGGCAAGGGCTTAGTAGCCTTCTATATAAGTATTCAGACTCGGCTATGAAGTCCATTTGAATGGGGCCCGTTCAGCCTGTCAAACCTAGCCAGAATTAGCAGAATAAAGGACAGACGTCGACTCCTCCTCCGTCACATTGTAAATAAGTTCTTCCATTTGTGGAGCACACGAGAACGAGTCCGAATAACAATCAGTAATTGCCATCGCGGGTGAAGATCTGGGAGGAGGGAGTGTTCTTGATCGCAGACAAAGTCGGAGAGCAACGTTGTCACATATGTTATTTATAAAAGTTATTGTTATCATTCTGAAAAGCGACACATTCATAGCACTATATAGCCTTATGTAATGTATACATAAGAACATAAGAACGCAGGAGTCTACAAGAGCCCGGTAGGCCTGTACAAGGCAGCTCCTTTGAGCCTAAGCTCCCGTGTATCTAACCCCACCTAATATCGCTGTCCATGAATTTATCTAGTCTATTTTTGAATGTGACAATTGTATTGGCACTCACCACATGACTGCTAAGCCTATTCCACTCATCCACCTGCCACCAACCTGTTAGTAAACCAATTTTTGCCTATGTCCCTGTTGAATCTGAATTTATCCAGTTTAAACCCATTACTTCGTGTCCTACCCGGTTCTCTTACCAACAAAACCTTATGAATGTCTCCCTTATTAAAGCCCTTCATCATTTAAAAACATCGATCATGTCTCCACACACCCTTCGCCTTTCTAGAGAATGCAAATTTAACTGTTTATCGACTCCTCCTCCGTCACATTGTAAACAAGTTATTCCATTTGTGGAGCACACGAGAACGAGTCCGAGTAACAATCAGTAATTGCCATCGCGGGTGAAGATCTGGGAGGAGGGAGTGTTCTTGATCGCAGACAAAGTCGGAGAGCAACGTTGTCACATATGTTATTTATAAAAGTTATTGTTATCATTCTGAAAAGCGACACATTCATAGCACTATATAGCCTTATGTAATGTATAGATAATACCTAATACACAAATCCAAATAGTAGCTAAACAGCTGACATATTATCAGTGAGTGATGTATTGGGGTGATGCAACAAGGCTGGGGAGAGGCTGGGACACCACCCAAACGAACTTGTTTTTGTCGGACACTTAACTAATTCCATTCGTTTATTATAACATCATCACTCTTCCCACGACTGTGTGGTGAAAGAAAAGTAAAACTACGACGTTCTAAACTCCACAAATACGTCTTAGTTTTTTTTTTCAAGAGTAGGCTATTTATATTTATTTAGCAATAGCCTACTACTATATTTATTGTTGTGATTATATGTCGTCCAGCATCATATGCTCAAATGAACCGTGCTGTACAATATAAAACAGCAATACAAAGTATGGTATAATGGTGGACATAATGAGCAGCCAACAAGATTTCCTTTTCTCAACAAAATAATACAAATATGCTGGGTGTTTCTGAAAACGTCCTCACTGTTGTCTTGAACACCCAATTGCTCGGCATCCGTTGCAGTAAAAGTAAAAAAAACACAACTTTTACTTGTTTAAATACTTACAACGGCCGAAAGGGGAATTAGCGACCCGCGGTGGTCCGCCTCACCCGACCAAACCTTCCGAGGCAGGATGGAGAGAGAGAGAGAGAGAGAGAGAGAGAGAGAGAGAGAGAGAGAGAGAGAGAGAGAGAGAGTGTCTCACAAGAATATTTGACTACACCTGTTTAGGACTCATCAGTGCTCTCCATAGTGAACACAATATGCATAATAACGACAATAGTATACCTAAAACTCAAGATTTCAAGACTTCTTACCTTGGATCGCTTCCGTAGATGCACGCAAACACTTATAACTCCGCACCGTAGCAAGGCTCCCGGGTGACCGACGCGAGCACGGCCCAAGAGAGTGCACCAACAGTCTACATACCACAGTCTACATACATACACACAGTCAGCCAGCCAGACCGGACAACCCTTTGCCCGCGCATGGGGGGGTGGGGGTAGTGACGTCACGCACGCCGAGACTTTTACTCACCTCACCTGCCCCGCATGATGACACATTCTCATAAATACTTCTGTAGTTCGCTTACATTATCTTCCAACTATAATTTGACAACTGCATTCCGTTCAGGAGACATGCCTTTATGAAATGTAATCGTTTATAACAGTATTCCTTTAAATACTTACTCAGGAAATAACTATAAATAAATAGTGTTATAAACATCGGAGCACAGCTTTCAATTCAACTCACCGAAACGTCTTTATTACTGGTTATTGCTATTTTTTCCCTGAGTATCGAAAGTTCTGCATTCACTGCCGAGCCTAATGGTACAAACAGAAATTGTCTGTCATGTGTCTGAGGCAAGATATAACGATAAGATAAAGATATAGTGAGAGCCGTGGCGCCTTCAGACAATTTGTGAGGAGGCCGCTGATGACTGGCTCGCTCTCTGGCTTACTGGGAGGGGAGAGGCTGTGTAATGGATGCTCACGTGGTACATGCTTATGTTTTATTCGTTATATCTTGCCTCAGACACATGACAGACAATTTCTGTTTGTACCATTAGGCTCGGCAGTGAATGCAGAACTTTCGAGACTCAGGGAAAAAATAGCAATAACCAATAATAAAGACGTTTCGGTGAGTTGAAGTGAAAGCTGTGCTCCGATGTTTATAACACTATTTATTTATAATTATTTCCTGAGTAAGTACTTAAAGGAATAATGTTATAAACGATTACACTTTATAAAGGAATGTCTCCTGAACGGAATGCAGTTGTCAAATTATAGTTATAAGATAATGTAAGCGAACTACAGAATTATTTATGAGAATGTGTCATCGTGCGGGACAGGTGAGGTGAGTAGGAGTCTCGGTGCGCGTAACGTCACTGCGCCGACTGGACTCACTTTTGACAGGTGTCCCGTGGCTGGCTGACTGTGTATATGTAGACTGCGAGTGCACCTACGTTGTCAGATTGCCTTACTCAGCCTCTTATATTTCCCGATCTCAGACCCAAAAACTGTCTGCTCCTTCCGCAAAACTCGATTCATTTACAGTTATCCTTAAAATGGTTATATTACTGAAGTCTCTTCGCTGCAGTCAAGTGTCGAAAACCGGAAAATACAAGGTGGTGAGCATGATAATCTGGCAACGCTGCTCAGCCTCAGTGCACGTGTTTTGAGGCAGGTGGCGGCAGTGGTCAGGGCAGGAGGGTGAGTGCAAAATCTATAGAAGAGATCTTGGGTGAGTGGTCAGTGGGCTGCTCCTTCGTAATGATTCTATACCTGACGGACGCCTACCATCCATCGGGCATCCATGCCTAGCTACACACTGCGCCTAGGCAGCAAGGTGGATAGCTAATGCGCTTCCATTATAAGATAGCTATCAAGTGATCAGAATGAAATCTATTTTTTTCAGTATGTTTGCGTTGTTTAAAAGGCAGAAAAAATGATGTAATGACATTAAGCATAAGATTTTGTATATATGTAAATAGACTGGAAATCTGAGATACAAGGTGGAATAAGGACTAGAAAAATAATTGGCTGTCAAGAAAACAGGGTATGCTATGTATGATAGAAAAAATAATAATTGTCTACCAAGACAACACGGTGTGCTATGAAAAGCAGAAAAATAATTAATTATCAAGAAAACAAGGACTGCCGTGAACAGTGGAAAAAATAAATTATTACTATATAGTTTATTGTTTTATATACAATGCTGACACGTACTTAAAGGGAGCACTGAGAGGGTGGCGGTCAGGTGTTAATCTGCACTGCGGCCCTTTGGGTTTGACTATCACTGCTGGGCATTGTTTATAATCCTCACTATCGCTGGTACTGCGCCTCGTTTGTAACGGTCAGTACGCGGCGCTCTGAAGGGCGTGAGTATGTTGTGGTGTCTGGTGAAGCGGGCGGGGGAGGGGCGTCGGGTGGCAGGAGATGGCGGTGGCGAGGATGGTGAAGCAGGGAGACGCCGAATTTTCTGAGGGCGTCGTGGTGCCTGTCAGAGAGCCTCGGGAGACTCAGGGTGGTCAGGGCATTGTCGTAGGCGTGGTAGTCAGGGCCTAAAATGACCCTGAATGCCCTCTTTTGAACCCTCTCAAGCTGCTGTTGTTGGGTGAGGGTAAGGGACGATGACCACGCCGGGGAGGCATACATGAGTTTTGGCAGTATGAAAGATGTGTAAATACTGCACAGCTCAGCAGCCGGTGCACCCAGCGTCCTGAGTCTACGCAGCATGTACAGCTTGTAGGAGGCTGCTCTGACGGTGTTGGAGACGGGGAGCTTCCAGTTGAGTTGGTTGTCCATAGTGATGCTGAGTAGTTTGGTGGACTGGACAACCTGGAGGCGGTGTGAGCCTATAGACAGCAGTGGAGGTGGCACATCTCTCTTGGACGTGCAAACGTGCATCACCATGGTCTTGGTGTGGTTAATAGTGGCATTATTGTCCACCGTCCATGCCTGAAGGTTGTCGAGCGACGCTTGAAGAGGTGCATAGTCTGGATCCCTGATGTTGACGGGGACGCCCAAGGTGCTGTCGTCAACATATTTCCAGGGATGCGGTGTTTCCATGAGGGCGTTATTAATGAGCACCAAGAAGCAAAGCGGACCCATTTTAGTGCCTTGCGGGACGCCACACGTCAGCTCAAGAGGAGGGGAGACCGAGCCCTGGGAGCGAACTATTTGCTGGCGTGCGCTGAGGAAATCAGTCAGCCACGATACAATATTAGGGTGAAGCCCCAGCTCAATGGCCTTAGTAATGACAACAGTGTGGTCTACAAGGTCAAATGCTTTCCTGAAGTCGACAAAAGCAAGGGCAAGGGAGGTGTCTCGTTTGTCCAGGTGGCTGTGTGTGAAATCTAGAAAGCTGACCAGGCAATGAGTGGTGGAGGAGTGCTTCATGTTGCCAAATTGTTGGATGTCTATGAGGCTACTAATATCATCATAAGCCCAGTTAAAAATAAAATCTTCAAAAATGAGGCTGGGAATGGGCGTGATGGCGATTGGCCTTAGGTCATTAAGGGACTGTGGGCTGGAAGTTTTGGGGATGGGAGTGACAAAGGAAGTTTTCCAGTCGCTAGGGGAAGTGTTTTGTTCAAGTGAAGCATTTATTATGGAGCAAATGGGGGTGGCAAGTTCAGGGGCAAATTCCTTATAGATTTTGAATGGGAGGTCAGTGGGTGTGGTAGCTCTGTGCGTCCTTAATTTCTTTAATTTATTGAAAACGTCAACCTCGTGGACGGAGAGGGGTGGAGAGGGGGATGGTAGGTATGAGGGGAGGGCGGTGAGATCAAGTTTTGGGAGGCTTTGACAGATACCCGCGAAATGGGTATTTATCTCCTCGGCCGCTCGGTCAGGTGATAAATGTGAAGTGCAAGGGAAGGAGGGTGAATGTTTGCCAAGTCCACAAAGAGACCTGACCTTGTGATACCACTGTCTGTTGTTGGCCTGTTTAAGATGGTGTATTTTTTCAGGATAATAGTTTGCTCTGGCGGTTTTGATCTCCCTGATGACTCTGTTCCTGAGCTGTCTGTAGCGGGCAGGGTCTGTGTTGTGGGCCCTGTTTCTCTGCGAGATGAGCCTCTTGACGGTGGGGTTGATCCAGGGGGCGTCAGATGGATGGACTGTGTGTGTGTGTGTGTGTGTGTGTGTGTGTGTGTGTGTGTGTGTGTGTGTGTGTGTGTGTGTGTGTGTGTGTGTGTTAATAATAATAATAATCTACGGTTTATTTAGGGAGAAGCAGCTCGAGAGCTGAAAATATACATATTATCATACAGGGAGATCGTTAAAACTACAAACTTTAAAGTAACTTAGGAGTAGAGAGTCTATGTATTCAGGATTGTCACTACTGTGGGTACTGCACTGTTCTTATACCTGTCAGTAAGCGCACGTATGGGGAGCAGCTTGTTGTGGTATCGGACATTGTGGCGGGGAAGGGGAGCTATCGGGGGGAGCAGGCTCCTGTGTCGTGGGTGGTGAAGGAGTTTGGTGGCGAAATGCTGGAGGAGGTGTTGGTAGCGGGCCTGAAGGGTGGTGAGCTGTGTGTGTGTGTGTGTGTGTGTGTGTGTGTGTGTGTGTGTGTGTGTGTGTGTGTGTGTGTGTGTGTGTGTGTGTGTGTGTGTGTGTGTGTGTGTGTGTGTGTGTGTGTGTGTGTGTGTGTGTGTGTGTGTGTGTGTGTGTGTGTGTGTGTGTGTGTGTGTGTGTGTGTGTGTGTGTGTGTGTGTGTGTGTGTGTGTGTGTGTGTGTGTGTGTGTGTGTGTGTGTGTGTGTGTGTGTGTGTGTGTGTGTGTGTGTTGGTGTGTATGTTTGTGTGTGTGTGTGTGTGTGTGTGTGTGTGTGTGTGTGTGTGTGTGTGTGTGTGTGTGTGTGTGTGTGTGTGTGGGAGACAGATGAGCAGGTGAAGATGAATATAAAGAAACTTTACCTGAGCAGGATTGCGTACACGAACACCAGACAGAGAGGAGGAGGACACTAGGAAAGGCCTTGGTCTGGCAGTGGATTATAAAAGAAAAATAGTAATCGTGATGATGCACAAATTTGCTGACCTAAATGCCGGGAGATCGCGAGGTAAAGAACGGTCAAGAAAGAATGAAAGAGAGAAAGATAGAGAGAACACAATGCATGCCGCGAATAAGATAATAGATGGAAAAGATAATGAGAACAATATATGATAACGTAAATCGCTCAGGGCAAACACATGTCCGCCAGCTAAAAGAGACCGAGACTCTAATTCACAGAAAAGAGAGAGAGAGAGAGAGAGAGAGAGAGAGAGAGAGAGAGAGAGAGAGAGAGAGAGAGAGAAATTAGCTTAGAGATACTTTTTTTTCCTCCCTTCTTCCTTTTCCTGTCCTCACACCTCGCTTGTCTTCCCTTCCTTCCCGTTTGAAGTTTTCTCTCCTCCTTTTCCTCCGTTCCCTCCCCCCTCCTTTTTCA
The DNA here is from genome assembly GCF_024679095.1 of Eriocheir sinensis. Classification (NCBI taxonomy): domain Eukaryota; kingdom Metazoa; phylum Arthropoda; class Malacostraca; order Decapoda; family Varunidae; genus Eriocheir; species Eriocheir sinensis. Next base: position 332,121 of record NW_026111766.1, on the reverse strand, counting down.
GTCCTACTTTTTACTTCCTTACTCCTTCACCTCCCTACTTCCTTATTGTCTCTCTCCCTTACTTCCTTCCTCACTCCCTTAAACTCTTATTTCCTTCCTTCCTTCCTTCCTTCCTTTCTTCTATGCTCGCTTCACACTTCCCTTCTCCCTTTCTTTCTTACTTCTTTTTCTCCTTTCCTTCCTTTTTCCCCTCAGTGTCTCCTTTTCCTAGTTCCTTCCTCCCTTTTCCTTTTCCTCCACTCTCAACTGGTATCCCTCTTTCCATTATTGCCGTTCCTTCTTCTCCTTCTCAGTCCCTTGTCCCGCCTCTCTTATTATCCAGCATTTAACTTTCTCTATCGTCCACTTTCTCTCTCTCGCCCCTACACTTTTTTCTCTCTCTCCAATCACACGTTTTTCCGCAACTTTCCCAATATTTTCTCTATCTTTCTCTTCCTCCACTAACAGCTCCCTTTTTTCCTTCCTTCTCTTTCTCTTCCTCCTCGCATTTACACTTTCCTTTATCACTTTCCCTTTCAGTTTCTTCCCTCCACTTCTTCTCTCCTTCCACTTCCAGCTCCATTTTTTTCTCCTTCCCTTTCCATTATCTCTTCCGCCGGTGACGTCACGGCCGTAACCTCGGGACAAATACCAGTGTTATTACTCGTATGTTTCGCACAATACTTAAGATGGTGGGATTAAACAATTATTGAAGGGAGAAAATGCTCACTTCCTACCCCACAGGGCCGTTATTTTAATCAAACGTATCGGGCTGCCATTACGACTATTTCCCAAGGCCGCGGAGAAGCTTGGCCAAGTTGTCACGGGTGACTTTACCATTCATGACGCTGAAGGCGTGTACAGCCATCACTAGGGTCAAAAAACAGTCCGTGAATGCCCCGGCAACTTAAACGACTGGCTTTTCAAACAGGCGCACCGAGGCGAAGATTCTACCCAGCCAATCAGCTCCCGTAGCTAACATCACTCTCCCTCCACCCAGCCAATCAGCTAACATCACCCAGCCACTCAGCTCCCGTAGCGATCTTCCCTACAGAAGGTACAACTAGCTCTAGATTTCGCCCCATGCAATGTGAACTCCGAACTCCCTAAAACGGCATATCTCAAACCGAGGTGATGTGGTAAATCTCGACCCTATGTAGGGTAAGAGAGAGGAAAAGGGTGACTCCATCTCAAGAAATCAAAATCCCGTGCCTGATCCACGAGGCCAAGCGAGCCTCAGAACCACACACACACGCACGCACGCACACACAGGACTCTCGGGCAGCCACCACCACCTCTAGACTCGGGGGGGTGCAATAATAACTCCGAGCTACCCAAAAACAGTTTCCCCAAACCGAGGTGTAGTGCTGAATCTCGACATCCCCCTGTACACCACACCCACCCACGCCCACCCCAATCCAAGAAACAGAAATTCCCGAGCACCAAGCACGGGCAGATCTCATCGCCCAAGGGGCTGTGCTGCAGCACGCTGGAAGGCCAGCACCAACACATGCATGCACAGCACACCACTCTCGGGCACCACACCGTGAAGCACGGCGCCTCGATGGCCACCAACGAGTACAAGTGTGCCGAGCACTTCATCTACCTCATCGCCTGCGAGGAGTGCCGCTGCGGCATGACTGCCGAGGAGTGGCGGCGGCGCTACAGGGAGCTGGAGAAGTATGAAAAGAAGCGGCTTGCCGAGGGACGGGAACGAGTGCGGCAGCTCAACGCCGACAGGATCAAGGCCGAGGCCGAGGAGCTTCCCCCGAGGCCTCGCAAGATCAGGTTCAACCTGATGGACGTCCCCAAACCCGTCAAGGACCGGGAGTTCCTGTACCGCCTCTACCAGTCCAGGAAAGGCGGCATGGTGCAGCAGTGGCGCAGCCGCCTCGCCGCGCTCAACAACAACGAGGCGGCTTGGCGGCAGGAGCTGGACGCCCTGGCGGCCAGGCGAGGCTGGCGGGCCGAGGGCCTCGAGTACACGGAGCGGAGTGTGCAGGAGGAGGAGTGGGTGATGGAGGAGGAGGAGCAGGAGGAGGAGTGGGGGGCAGAGGCCGAAGACGAAGATGGAGAGAAGGGAGGGAGGGAGTGCGTGGAAGGAAGGGGGGAGTGAGGGGCCGCAGAGAGGAAGAGGAGGAAGAGAGGGAGAGAGGAACAGGAAGAAGAAAGGAAGATGAACGAAGAAAAGGAGAAGGAACAGGGAGAGGAAGGGAAGATGGAGGAAGAGAGTGAGGAAAAGAAGCAGAAGGAGGAGCGGGTGATGGAGGAGGAGGAGCAGGAGGAGTGTGTGGCAGAGGCCGAGGACGAAGATGGAGGGGAGGGAAGGAGTGACAGCTTGGAAGGAAGGGGGGAGGAGGGGCAGGAGGAGAGGGGGGAGGCACCGTCGTCGTCTAGGCTCGGGCGACAGGAGCAACACGAGCACCGGCAGCGGCAGCAGCGGCAGGCCAGGGAGGGCAGGCGGGGGCGCGGCGCGGGGCGGAGTTGTGCTTCTTTTCTTTCATTTTTGTTTTGTTGTTGCATAAAAAAGAGAAAATCAAAGAAAAAATCCGAAAATAAAAAAACTAAAAAAAAAATAACGCTACACTAAGACAAAATAACAAAAAAGTAATAAAATAACAATGCCTAAAATATATATACCAAAAAAAAAAAAAATGAAAATCAGTAAAAAAAAGGAGCAAAACAAAAAAAATCTAAAAAAATAACTAATAAAACAACAAAAAAATACTCTGTGTGTGTGTGTGTGTGTGTGTGTGTGTGTGTGTGTGTGTGTGTGTGTGTGTGTGTGTGTGTGTGTGTGTGTGTGTGTGTGTGTGTGTGTGTGTGTGTGTGTGTGTGTGTGTGTGTGTGTGTGTGTGTGTGTGTGGGTGGGTGGGTGTGTGAGTGTGTGTAAGAAGGAAGACAGGATTGAGGCGCCGGACGGAAACATTCTTATTATCTTTCGTTTCTCTTTCTGTATTGGAGTGTGTGTCAGAGAGAGAGAGAGAGAGAGAGAGAGAGAGAGAGAGAGAGAGAGAGAGAGAGAGAGAGAGAGAGAGAGAGAGAGAGAGAGAGAGAGAGAGAGAGAGAGAGAGAGAGAGAGAGAGAGAAGCAAGAAAGGAAGATTATTTTATGAATAATGATAGAAGGGAGGGAAGAAGGAAGGAAGGATGGAAGAACAGGAAGGAAGGAAGGAAGGAAGAAAAATAGAAAGAATAAAGAAAGGGAGTGAATAAAGTAGATAGCAAAGGGAGGTAGTAGATAGCCAAGTGAGTAGCAAAGAATATTTAGATGGAGTAAAGGATATGTATGGACGGCATGAGATGAATGGAAGGGAGAAAGAAACCTCCGAAGGAATAAGGAAGAGAAAGATAATGACATGCAAGAGGGAATGAATGCTGACCCTGGCTTATATGTCGGGGTGGGATGCTGACCCTGGCTTATATGTCAGGGTGGGATGCTGACCCTGGCTTATATGTCGGGGTGGGATGCTGACCCTGGCTTATATGTCGGGGTGGGATGCTGACCCTGGCTTATATGTCGGGGTGGGATGCTGACCCTGGCTTATATGTCGGGGTGGGATGCTGACCCTGGCTTATATGTCAGGGTGGGATGCTGACCCTGGCTTATATGTCGGGGTGGGATGCTGACCCTGGCTTATATGTCGGGGTGGGATGCTGACCCTGGCTTATATGTCGGGGTGGGATGCTGACCCTGGCTTATATGTCCGGGTGGGATGCTGACCCTGGCTTATATGTCGGGGTGGGATGCTGACCCTGGCTTATATGTCAGGGTGGGATGCTGACCCTGGCTTATATGTCGGGGTGGGATGCTGACCCTGGCTTATGTCGGGTGGGATGCTGACCCTGGCTTATATATCAGGGTGGGATGCTGACCCTGGCTTATATGTCGGGTTGGGATGCTGACCCTGGCTTAGATGTCAGGGTGGGATGCTGACCCTGGCTTATATGTCGGGGTGGGATGCTGACCCTGGCTTATATGTCGGGGTGGGATGCTGACCCTGGCTTAGATGTCGGGGTGGGATGCTGACCCTGGCTTAGATGTCGGGGTGGGATGCTGATCCTGGCTTAGATGTCAGGATGGGATGCTGACCCTGGCTTAGATGTCGGGGTGGGATGCTGACCCTGGCTTAGATGTCGGGGTGGGATGCTGACCCTGGCTTAGATGTCGGGGTGGGATGCTGACCCTGGCTTAGATGTCAGGGTGGGATGCTGACCCTGGCTTATATGTCAGGGTGGGATGCTGACCCTGGCTTAGATGTCGGGGTGGGATGCTGACCCTGGCTTAGATGTCGAGGTGGGATGCTGACTCTGGCTTAGATGTCGGGGTGGGATGCTGACCCTGGCTTATATGTCAGGGTGGGATGCTGACCCTGGCTTATATGTCAGGGTGGGATGCTGACCCTGGCTTAGATGTCGGGGTGGGATGCTGACCATGGCTTAGATGTCATGGTTGGATGCTGACCCTTGCTTAGATGTCAGGGGTGGGATGCTGACCCTGGCTTAGATGTCGGGGTGGGATGCTGACCCTGGCTTAGATGTCAGGGGTGGGATGCTGACCTGGCTTAGATGTCAGGTGGGATGCTGACCCTGGCTTAGATGTCGGGGTGGGATGCTGACCCTGGCTTAGATGTCGGTTGGGATACTGATCCTGGCTTAGATGTCAGGGTGGGATGCTGACCCTGGCTTAGATGTCGGGGTGGGATGCTGACCCTGGCTTAGATGTCGGGGTGGGATGCTGACCCTGGCTTAGATGTCAGGGTGGGATGCTGACCGTGGCTTAGATGTCAGGGGTGGGATGCTGACCCTGGCTTAGATGTCAGGGTGGGATGCTGACCCTGGCTTAGATGTCAGGGTGGGATGCTGACCCTGGCTTAGATGTCGGGGTGGGATGCTGACCCTGGCTTAGATGTCAGGGTGGGATGCTGACCCTGGCTTAGATGTCGGGGTGGGATGCTGACCCTGGCTTAGATGTCGGGGTGGGATGCTGACCCTGGCTTAGATGTCGGGGTGGGATGCTGACCCTGGCTTAGATGTCGGGGTGGGATGCTGACCTTGGCTTAGATGTCGGGGTGGGATGCTGATCCTGGCTTAGATGTCAGGGTGGGATGCTGACCCTGGCTTAGATGTCGGGGTGGGATGCTGACCCTGGCTTATATGTCAGGGTGGGATGCTGACCCTGGCTTAGATGTCGGGGTGGGATGCTGACCCTGGCTTAGATGTCGGGGTGGGATGCTGACCCTGGCTTAGATGTCAGGGTGGGATGCTGACCCTGGCTTAGATATTGGGGTGGGATGCTGACCCTGGCTTAGATGTCGGGGTGGGATGCTGACCCTGGCTTAGATGTCAGGGTGGGATGCTGACCCTGGCTTAGATGTCGGAGTGCGATGCTGACCTGGCTTATGTCGGGGTGGGATGCTGACCCTGGCTTAGATGTCGGGGTGGGATGCTGACCCTGGCTTAGATGTCGGGGTGGGATGCTGACCCTGGATTAGATGTCGGGGTGGGATGCTGACCCTGGCTTAGATGTCGGGGTGGGATGCTGACCCTGGCTTAGATGTCGGGGTGGGATGCTGACCCTGGCTTAGATGTCGGGGTGGGATGCTGACCCTGGCTTATATGTCGGGGTGGGATGCTGACCCTGGCTTAGATGTCGGGGTGGGATGCTGACCCTGGCTTAGATGTCGGGGTGGGATGCTGACCCTGGCTTAGATGTCGGGGTGGGATGCTGACCCTGGCTTAGATGTCGAAGGCCGGAGGCGGAGGAGGAAGAGAGGGGGGAGGCACCTTCGTCGTCTAGACTCGGGGGACAGGAGCAACACGAGCACCGGCAGCGGCAGGCCAGGGAGGGTAGGCGGGGGCGCGGCGCGGGGCGGAGTTGTGCTTCTTTTTTCTTTTTCTTTTTTTATTTTTTGTGTGTGTGTGTTCCATAAAAAAGATAATAAAAAAAAATCTGCAAAAAAAAAATATATAAATCAATTCTACACTAAGGAAAAAAAAATAAAATAAAATAATAAAACCTAAAAAAATATACCAAAAACATTAGAAAAGTAATAAAACAATGAAAATCCGTAAAAAAAAATAGAAAAACAAAAAATCTAAAAAAAAAAACTATTAAAACAAAACAAAAATAATATAAATCGCAAAAAAATATAAAAGAGGAAAAGCCTGTGAAATAGAAAGAGGAGCAAGAAGAGGAGGAAGGGGAAGGAAAAGTGGAGGAGGAGAGGGAGAAGGAACAGGGAGAGGAAGGGAAGGTGGAGGAGAAGGAGGAGAAGGAACTCGTGTGTGTGTGTGTGTGTGTGTGTGTGTGTGTGTGTGTGTGTGTGTGTGTGTGTGTGTGTGTGTGTGTGTGTGTGTGTGTGTGTGTGTGTGTGTGTGTGTGTGTGTGTGTGTGTGTGTGTGTGTGTGTGTGTGTGTGTGTGTGTGTGTGTGTGTGTGTGTGTGTGTGTGTGTGTGTGTGTGTGTGTGTGTGTGTGTGTGTGTGTGTGTGTGTGTGTGTGTGTGTGTGTGTGTGTGTGTGTGTGTGTGTGTGTGTGTGTGTGTGTGTGTGTGTGTGTGTGTGTGTGTGTGTGTATTTAAGAGAGAGAGAGAGAGAGAGAGAGAGAGAGAGAGAGAGAGAGAGAGAGAGAGAGAGAGAGAGAGAGAGAATGACTGGACGAAATAAGGAACGAGCGAATGAACAAGCAAACGACCGACCTGCCAACCGGCTAAACGACCGATCGACCGACCGACCGACCCAGCACCCGAACGAACGAACAAACGAACGAACTAACAATAAAAGAACGAGCGGGCGGACAAACGACCAACGGAGCGAGCGAGCAAACGAAGGAACGAATGAACGAGAGAACGAGCAAACGAGCAACCGACTACACGACCGACCAACGGAGCGAGCGAACAAACGAAAGAACGAACGAGAGATCGAGCGAACGAACAACTGACTACACAACCGACCAACGGAGCGAGCGAGCAAACGAACGAACGAACGAACGAAAGATCGAGCGAACGAATAACCCACTACACAACCGACCAACGGAGCGAGCGAACGAACGAACGAAAAAAGGAGAGATCGAGCGAAAGAACAACCGACTACACAACCGACCAACGGAGCGAGCGAGCGAACGAACGAAAAAAGGAGAGATCGAGCGAAAGAACAACCGACTACACAACCGACCAACGGAGCCAGCGAGCGAACGAACTAAACAAGGAGAGTTAGTGCGAAAGTTCAACCGACTTCACAACCGACCAACGGAGCCAGCGAGCGAACGAACGAAAAGGAGAGAAGCGAAAGAATAATGACTACACAACCGAATAAGGGAGGGAAGGATGGAACGAAGAAAAAGAGAGTGTCGAGAGAAAGAATAAGGGGGAGAGTGTCGGAGAGGTGTGATAAGGGAAGGGAGAGTGTCGCAGAGGTGTGATAAGGGAAGGGAGAGTGTCGCAGAGGTGTGATAAGGGAAGGGAGAGTGTCGCAGAGGCGTGATAAGGGAAGGGAGAGTGTCGCAGAGGTGTGATAAGGGAAGGGAGAGTGTCAGAGAGGCGTGATAAGGGGAGGTGTGTCGGAGAGGCGTGATAAGGGGAGGAGTGTGTCGGAGAGGCGTGATAAGGGAGGAGTGTGTCGGAGAGGCGTGATAAGGGAGGAGGGTGTGTCGAGAGGCGTGATAAGGGGAGGGAGTGTCGGAGAGGCGTGATAAGGGGAGGAGTGTCGGAGAGGCGTGATAAGGGAGGGAGAGTGTCGCAGAGGTGTGATAAGGGAAGGAGAGTGTCGGAGAGGCGTGATATTTGGGAGGGTGTGTGTCGGAGAGGCGTGATAAAGGGAGGGAGTGTGTCGGAGATGCGTGATAAGGGGGAGGGAGGGTGTCGGAGAGGCGTGATAAGGGGAGGTGTGTCGGAGAGGCGTGATAAGGGGAGGAGTGTGTCGGAGAGGCGTGATAAGGGGAGGAGGTGTCGGAGAGGCGTGATAAGGGACCGGGAGTGTGTCGGAGGCGTAATAAGGGGGAGAGAGTGTGTCGGAGAGGCGTGATAAGGAAGACGGAGTTTGTCGGAGAGGCGTGATAAGGGGGAGGGAGTGTGTCGGAGAGGCGTGATAAGGTGGAGGGAGTGTGTCGGAGAGGCGTGATAAGGGAGAGGGAGTGTGTCGGAGAGGCGTGATAAGGCGGAGGGAGTGTGTCGGAGGCGAGATAAGGGAGAAGAAGTCGGAGAGGCGTGATAAGGGGGAGGGAGTGTGTCGGAGAGGCGTGATAAGGGGGAGGGAGTGTGTCGGAGAGGCGTGATAAGGAGAGGGAGTGTGTCGGAGAGGCGTGATAAGGAGAGGGAGTGTGTCGGAGAGGCGTGATAAGGGGAGGGGAAGAGTGTCGAAGAGGCGTTATGGGGGTGACAGAGAAGGGTTTGGGTGGCTGGCAGGGTGTCAGAAAAGGGTTTGGGTGGCTGGCAGGGTGACAGAGAAGGGTTTGGGTGGCTGGCAGGGTGACAGAGAAGGGTTTGGGTGGCTGGCAGGGTGACAGAGAAGAGTTTGGGTGGCTGGCAGGGTGACAGAGAAGGGTTTGGGTGGCTGGCAGTGAGACAGGGAAGGGTTTGGGTGGCTGGCAGGGTGACAAGGAAGGGTTTGGGTGGCTGGCAGGGTGACAGAGTAGGGTTTGAGTGGCTGGCAGGGTGACAGGGAAGGGTTTGGGTGGCTGGCAGGGTGACAGGGATGGGTTGGAGTGGCTCGCAGGGTGACAGGGAAAGTTTTGGGTGGCTGGCAGGGAGACAGGGAAGGGTTTGGGTGGTCGGCAGGGTGACAGGGAAGGGTTTGGGTGGTTGGCAGGGTGACAGGGAAGGGTTTGGGTGGCTGGCAGGGTGACAGGGAAGGGTTAGGGTGGCTGGCAGGATGACAGGGAAGGGCTTGGGTGGCTGGCACGGTGACAGGGAATGGTTTCTGTGGTTGGCAGGGTGACAGGGAAGGGTTTGGGTGGCTGGCAGGGTGACAGGGAAGGGTTTGGGTGGCTGGCAGGGTGACAGAGAAGGGTTTGGGTGGCTGGCAGGGTGACAGGGAAGGGTTTGGGTGGCTGGCAGGGTGACAGGGAAGGGTTTGAGTGGCTGCCAGGGTGACAGAGAAGGGTTTGGGTGGCTGGCAGGTTGACAGGGAAGGGTTTAGGTTGCTAGCAGGGCGACAGGGAAGGGTTTGGAGGGCTGGCAGGGTGACAGACAAGGGTTTGGGTGGCTGGCAGGGTGACTGGGAAGGGTTTGGGTGGCTGGCAGGGTGACAGGGAAGGGTCTGGGTGGCTGCCAGAGTGACAGAAAAGGGTTTGGGTGGCTAGCAGGGTGACAGGGAAGGGTTTGGGTGACTGGCAAGGTGACAGGGAAGGGTTTGGGTGGCTAGCAGGGTGACAGGGAAGGGTTTGGGTGGCTGGTAGGGTGACAGGAAAGGGTTTGAGTGGCTTGCAGGGTGACAGGGAAGGGTTTGGGTGGCTGGCAGGGTGACAGGGTAGGGTTTGAGTGGGTGGCAGGCTGACAGGGAACGGTCTTCGTGGTTGGTAGTGACAGGGAAGGGTTTGGGTGGCTGGCAGGGTGACAGGGAAGGGTTTGGGTGGTTGGCAGGGTGACAAAGAAGGGTTTGGGTGGTTGGCAGTGTGACAGGGAAGGGTTTGGGTGGCTGGCAGGGTGACAGGGAAGGATTTGGGAGGCTGACAGGGTGACAGGGAAGAGTTTGGGTGGCTGGCAGGGTGACAGGGAAGGGTTTGGGTGGCTGGCAAGGCGACGGAGAAGGGTTTGGGTGGCTGGCAGGGTGACAGGAAAGGGTTTGGGTGGCTGGCAGGGTGAAAGGAAGGGGTTTGGGTGGCTTGCAGGGTGACGGAGAAGGGTTTGGGTGGCTGGCAGTGTGACCGGATAAGGGTTTGAGTGGCTGCCAGAGTGACAGGGAAGGGTTTGGGTGGCTGGCAGGTTGACATGGAAGGGTTTGGGTGGCTGGCAGGGTGACAGAGAAGGGTTTGGGTGGCTGGCAGGGTGATAGGGAAGGGTTTGAGTGGATGGCATGGTGACAGAGAAGGGTTTGGGTGGTTGGCAGGGTAACAGGGAAGGGTTTGGTTGGGTTGCAGGGTGACAGGGAAGGGTTTGGGTGGCTGGCAGGGTGACAGAGAAGGGTTTGGGTGTCTGGCATGGTGACAGGGAAGGGTTTGGGTGGCTGGCAGGGTGACAGGGAAGGGTTTGGGTGGCTGGCAGGGTGACAGGGAATGGTTTGGGTGGCTGGCAGGTTGACAGGGAAGGGTTTGGGTAGATGGGAGGGTGACAGGGAAGGGTTTGGATGGCTGGCAGGGTGACAGGGAAAGGTTCGGTTGCCTGGCAGGATGACAGGGAAGGTTTTGATTGACTGGCAGGGTGACAGGGAAGGGTTTGGGTGGCTGGCAGGGTGAGAGGGAAGGGTTTGGGTGGTTGGCAGGGTGACAGGGAAGGGTTTGGGTGGTTGGCAGGGTGACAGGGAAGGGTTTGGGTGGTTGGCAGGGTGACAGGGAAGGGTTAGGGTGTCAAGAATGATGACAGGGAAGGGTTTGGGTGGCTGGCAGGGTGACAGGGAATGGTTTGTGTGGCTGGCAGGGTTACAGGGAAGTGTTTAAGTGGTTGATAGAGTGACAGGGAAGGGTTTGAGTGCTGGCAGGGTGACAGGTAAGGGTTTGAGTGGCTGGCAGGGTGACAGGGAAGGGTTTGGATGGCTGGCAGGGTGAGAGAGAAGGGTTTGAGTGGCTGGCAGGGTGACAGGGAAGGGTTTGGGTGGCTGGCAGGATGACAGGGAAGGGTTTGGGTGGCTGGCAGGGTGACAGGGAAGGGTTTGAGTGGCTGGCAGGGTGACAGGGAAGGGTTTGCGTGGCTGGCAGGGTGACAGGGAAGGGTTTGGGTGGCTGGCAGGGTGACAGGGAAGGTTTGGGGTGGCTGGCAGGGTAACAGGGAAGGGTTTGGGTGGCTGACAGGGTGACAGGGAAGGGTTTGGCTGGCTGGCAGGGTGAAAAAAAAGGGTTTGAGTGGCTGGCAGGGTGACAAGGAAGGGTTTGAGTTGCTGGCAGGGTGACAAGGAAGGGTTTGAGTGGCTGGCAGGGTGACAGGGAAGGGTTTGAGTGGCTGGCAGGGTGACAGGGAAGGGTTTGAGTGGCTGGTAGGGTAACAGGGAACAGTTTGGGTGGCTGGCAGGGTGACAGGGAAGGTTTTGGGTGGCTGGCAGGGTAACAGGGAAGGGTTTGATTGGTTGGCAGGGTGACAAGGAAGGCTTTGAGTAGCTAGCAGTGAGACAGGGAAGGGTTTGAGTGGCTGGCAGGGTGACAGGGAAGGGTTTGAGTGGCTGGCAGGGTGACAGGGAAGGGTTTGAGTGGCTGGTAGGGTAACAGGGAACAGTTTGGGTGGCTGGCAGGGTAACAGGGAAGGGTTTGATTGGCTGGCAGGGTGACAGGGAAGGATTTGAGTGGCTGGCAGGGTGACAAGGAAGGCTTTGAGTAGCTAGCAGTGAGACAGGGAAGGGTTTGAGTGGCTGGCAGGGTGACAAGGAAGGCTTTGAGTAGCTAGCAGTGAGACAGGGAAGGGTTTGAGTGGCTGGCAGGGTGACAGGGAAGGGTTTGAGTAGCTAGCAGTGAGACAGGGAAGGGTTTGAGTGGCTGGCAGGGTGACAGGAAGTGGTTTGAGTGGCTGGCAGGGTGACAGTGAAGGGTTTGAGTGGCTGGCAGGGTGACAGTGAAGGGTATGAGTGGCTGGCAGGCTGAGAGGGAAGGTTTTGGGTGGCTGGCAGGGTGACTGGGTAGGGTTTGGGTGGCTGGCAGGGTGACAGGGAAGGGTCTGGGTGGCTGCCAGGGTGACAGAAAAGGGTTTAGGTGGCTAGCAGGGTGACAGGGAAGGGTTTGGTTGGCTGGCAGGGTGACAGGGGTGGGTTTGGGTGGCTGCCAGGGAGAGAGGGAAGGGTTTGAGTGGCTGGCAGGGTGACAGAGAAGGGTTTGAGTGGCTGGCAGGGTGACAGGGAAGGGTTTGAGTGGCTGGCAGGGTGACAGGGAAGGGTTTGGGTGGCTGGCAGGGTGACAGGGAAGGGTTTGAGTGGCTGGCAGGGTGACAGGGAAGGGTTAGGGTGGCTGGCAGGATGACAGGGAAGGGTTTGGGTGGCTGGCAGGGTGACAGGGAAGGGTTTGTGTGGCTGGCAGGGTGACAGGGAAGGGTTTGAGTGGCTGGCAGAGTGATAGGGAAGGGTTTGAGTGGCTGGCAGGGTGACAAGAACGGGTTTGGGTGGCTGGCAGTGTGACAGGGAAGGGTTTGGGTGGCTGGCAGGGTGACAGGGAAGGGTTTGGGTGGCTGGCAGTGTGACAGGGAAGGGTTTGGGTGGCTGGCAGGATGACAGGGAAGGGTTTGGGTGGCTGGCAGGGTGACAGGGAAGGGTTTGAGTGGCTGGCAGGGTGACAGGGAAGGGTTTGGGTGGCTGCCAGGGTGACAGGGAAGGGTTTGAGTGGCTGCCAGGGTGACAGGGAAGGGTTTGAGTGGCTGCCAGGGTGACAGGGAAGGGTTTGGGTGGCTGGCAGGGTGACAGGGAAGGGTTTGGGTGGCTGGCAGGGTGACAGGGAAGGGTTTGGGTGGCTGGCAGGGTAACAGGGAAGGGTTTGAGTGGCTGGCAGGGTGACAGGGAAGGGTTTGAGTGGCTGGCAAGGTGACAAGGAAGGGTTTGAGTGGCTGGCAGAGTGACAAGGAAGGGTTTGAGTGGCTGTCAGTCTGAAGGAAGGGTTTGGGTGGCTGGCAGTCTGTCAGGGAAGGGTTTGCCTGGCTGGCAGGTATCTATCTGTTTGTCTCTGTCTGTCTGTCTGTCTCTGAGTCTGTCTTTGTCTATGTCTGTCTGTCTGTCTGTCTCTGAGTCTGTCTTTGTCTCTGTCTGTCTGTTCGTCTCTGAGTCTGTCTTTGTCTCTGTCTGTCTGTTTGTCTCTGTCTGTCTGTCTGTCTCTGAGTCTGTCTTTGTCTCTGTCTGTCTGTCTGTCTCTGAGTCTGTCTTTGTCTCTGTCTGTCTGTCTGTCTGTGAGTCTGAGTCTGTCTGTCTTTCTGTCTGTCTCTGAGTCTGTCTTTGTCTCTGTCTGTCTGTTCGTCTGAGTATGTCTGTCTGTCTGTCTGTCTGTCTGTCTGTCTCTGGGTCTGTCTGTCTGTCTGTCTGTCTCTGAGTCTGTCTTTGTCTCTGTCTGTCTGTTCGTCTGAGTCTGTCTGTCTGCCCGTCTGTCTGTCTCTGACTCTGTCTTTGTCTCTGTCTGTCTGTTGGTCTGAGTCTGTCTTTGTCTGTCTTTCTGTTCGTCTGAGTCTGTCTTGAGATCCTGTCATATCTCTGCCCATCCTGTCTGTCTGCCCGTCTGTCTGTCTCTGACTCTGTCTTTGTCTCTGTCTGTCTGTCTGTCTCTGAGTCTGTCTTTGTCTCTGTCTTTCTGTTCGTCTGAGTCTGTCTGTTTGCCAGTCTGTCTGTCTCTGAGTCTGTCTGTCTGTCTCTGAGTCTGTCTTTGTCTATGTCTGTCTATTCGTCTGAGTCTGTCTGTCTGTCTCTGAGTCTGTCTTTGTGTCTGTTTGTCTGTTCGTCTGTTTGTCTCTGAGTCTGTCTTTGTCTCTGTCTGTCTATTCGTCTGAGTCTGTCTGTCTGTCTGTCTCTGAGTCTGTCTTTGTCTCTGTCTGTCTGTTCGTCTCTGAGTCTGTCTTTGTCTCTGTCTGTCGGTTCGTCTCTGTTTGTCTCTGTCTGTTTGTCTCTGAGTCTGTCTTTGTCTCTGTCTGTCTGTCTGTCTCTGAGTCTGTCTTTGTCTCTGTCTGTCGGTTCGTCTCTGTTTGTCTCTGTCTGTTTGTCTCTGAGTCTGTCTTTGTCTCTGTCTGTTCGTCTGAGTCTGTCTTTGTCTCTGTCTGTGTCTATCTCTGTCTCAGTCCATCTCTCTCTGCCTGTCTGTTCGTGTCTGTCTGTCTCTGTCCGTCTGTCTCTGAGTCTTTGTCTCTGTCTGTCTCTATCTCTGTCTCAGTCTGTCTGTCTCGGCTTGTCTGTTCTTCTCTGTCTGTCTCTGTCCGTCTGTCTCTGAGTCTTAGTCTCTGTCTGTTCGTCTCTGCCTGTCTGCCTGTGACAGGGAATGGTTTGTGTGGTTGGCAGGGTGACAGGGAAGGGTTTGGGTGGCTGGCAAGGTGACAGGGAAGGGGTTGAGTAGCTGCCAGGGTGACAGAGAAGGGTTTGGGTGGCTGGCAGGTTGACAGGGAAGGGTTTAGGTGGCTAGCAGGGTGACAGGGAAGGGTTTGGGGGGCTGGCAGGGTGACAGAGAAAGGTTTGGGTGGCTGGCAGGGTGACTGGGAAGGGTTTGGGTGGCTAGCAGGGTGACAGGGAAGGGTCTGTTTGGCTGCCAGGGTGACAGATAAGGGTTTGGGTGGCTAGCAGGGTGACAGGGAAGGGTTTGGGTGGCTGGCAGGGTGACAGGGAAGGGTTTGGGTGGCTGGCAGGGTGACAGGGAGGGGTTTGAGTGGTTGGCAGGGTGACAGGGAAGGGTTTGAGAGGCTTGCAGGGTGACAGGAAAGGGTTTGGGTGGCTGGCAGGGTGACAGGGTAGGGTTTGAGTGGTTGGCAGGGTGACAGGGAACGGTCTTCGTGGTTGGTAGTGACAGGGAAGGGTTTGGGTGGTTGGCAGGGTGACAGGGAAGGGTTTGGGTGGATGGCAGGGTGACAGGGAAGGGTTTGGGTGGTTGACAGTGTGACAGGGAAGGGTTTGGGTGGCTGGCAGGGTGACAAGGAAGGGTTTAGGAGGCTGGCAGGGTGACAGGGAAGGGTTTGGGTGGTTGGCAGGGTGACAGGGAAGGGTTTGGGTGGCTGGCAAGGTGACTGGGAAGTGTTTTAGTGGCTGGGTGGGTGACAGGGACGGGTTTGATTGGCTGGCAGGGTGACAGGAAAGGGTTTGGGTGGCTTGCAGGGTGACAGGGAAGGGTTTGGGTGGCTGGCAAGGTGACTGGGAAGTGTTTTAGTGGCTGGGTGGGTGACAGGGACGGGTTTGAGTGGCTGGCAAGGTGACAGGAAAGGGTTTGGGTGGATTGCAGGGTGACAGGGAAGGGTTTGAGTGGCTGCCAGAGTGACATAAGGTTTGGGTGGCTGGCAGGTTGACAGGGACGGGTTTGAGTGGCTGGCAAGGTGACAGGAAAGGGTTTGGGTGGCTGGCAGGGTGACAGGGAAGGGTTTGGGTGGCTGGCAGGGTGACAGGGAAGATTGAGTGGCTGGCAGGGCGACAAAAGAGGGTTTGAGTGGCTGGCAGGGTGACAGGGAAGGGTTTGAGTGGCTGGCAGAGTGACAGGGAAGAGTTAGGGTGGCTGGCAAGGTGACACGGAAGGGTTTTGGTGGCTGGCAGGGTAACAGGGAAGGGTTTGATTGGCTGGCAGGGTGACAGGGAAGGATTTGAGTGGCTGGCAGGGTGACAAGAAAGGGTTTGAGTGGCTGGCAGTGTGACAGGGAAGGGTTTGAGGGGCTGGCAGGGTGACAAGAACGGGTTTGAGTGGCTGGCAGAGTGATAGGGAAGGGTTTGAGTGGCTAGCAGGGTGACAAGAACGGGTTTGGGTGGCTGGGAGGGCGAGAGGGAAGGGTTTGGGTGGCTGGCAGGGTGACAGGGAAGGGTTTGGGTGGCTGGCAGGGTGACAGGGAAGGGTTTGGGTGGCTGGCAGGTTGACAGTAAAGGGTTTGTGTGGCTGGCAAGGTGAAGAGGAAGGGTTTCAGTGGCTGGCAGGGTGACAGGGAAGGGTTTGAGTGGCTGGCAGGGTGATAGGGAAATGTTTGGGTGGCTGACAAGGTGACAGGGAAGGGTTTGTGTGGCTGGCAGGGTGACAGAGAAGGGTTTGGGTGGCTGGCAGGGTGACACGGAAGGGTTTGAACTGCTGGCAGGGTGACAGGGAAGGGTTTGGGGTCTGGCAGGGTGACAGGGAAGGGTTTGGGTGGCTGACAGGGTGACAGGGAAGGGTTTGTGTGGCTGGCAGGGTGACAGAGAAGGGTTTGGGTGGCTGGCAGGGTGACAGGGAAGGGTTTGGGTGGCTGGCAGGGTGACAGGGAAGGGTTTGGGTGGCTGGCAGGGTGACAGGGAAGGGTTTGGGTGGCTGGCAGGGTGACAGGGAAGGGTTTGTAAGGCTGGCAGGGTGACAGGGAAGGGTTTGGGTGGCTGGCAGGGGTGACGGGGATGGGTTTTGGGGGCTGGCAGGGTGACAGAGAAGGGTTTGGGTGGCTGGCAGGGTGACAGGGAAGGGTTTGTGTGGCTGGCAGGGTGACAGGGAAGGGTTTGTGAGGCTGGCAGGTTGACAGGGAAGGGTTTGGGTGGCTGGCAGGGTGACTGGGAAGGGTTTGGGTGGCTGGCAGGGTGACAGGGAAGGGTTTGGGTGGCTGGCAGGGTGAAAGGGAAGGGTTTGGGTGGCTGGCAGGGTGACAGGGAAGGGTTTGGGTGGCTGGCAGGGTGACAGTGAAGGGTTTGGGTGGCTGGCAGGGTGACAGTGAAGGGTTTGGGTGGCTGGCAGGGTGACAGGGAAGGGTTTGGATTGGTTTGAAGAGGAGTAAGAAAAAGAAGAACGAGGAGGGTTAGGAGGTGGAGGAGGTGGAGGAAGCATAAGATTAAGAAGAGGAGGAGGAGGAGAAGGAAGAGGAGGAGGAAGAGGAGGATTAGGAGACAGAATAAGAGGAAGAAAAGGAGGGGGAGAAGGAAGAGTAGGAGGAAGAGGAAGAGGAGGATAAGGAAGAGGAGGAGAAGGAGGAGGAGGAAAAGTAGGAATTTTTAGTGATGAGGGATGTTTAGGAAGAGGAGAAAGAAGCTGTGTGTGTGTGTGTGTGTGTGTGTGTGTGTGTGTGTGTGTGTGTGTGTGTGTGTGTGTGTGTGTGTGTGTGTGTGTGTGTGTGTTTCTTGCTCTTTGTCTGTCTGTCTGTCTCTGCCTCTTTCTGTCAGTCTCTCTTTGTCTCGGTCAGTCTCTGTTTGTCTCTGCCTCTTTGTCTCTTTCTGTCTGTCTGTTTGTCTCTGTCTCAGTCTGTCTCTCTGCCTGTCTGTTCGTCTCTGTTTGTCTCTGTCTATCTGTCTGTCTGTCTCTGAGTCTGTCTTTGTCTCTGTCTGTCTGTCTGTCTCTGAGTCTGTCTTTGTCTCTGTCTGTCTGTTCGTCTCTGAGTCTGTCTTTGTCTCTGTCTGTCTGTTCGTCTCTGAGTCTGTCTTTGTCTCTGTCTGTCTGTCTGTCTCTGAGTCTGTCTTTGTCTCTGTCTGTCTGTCTGTCTCTGAGTCTGTCTTTGTCTCTGTCTGTCTGTCTCTCTCTGAGTCTGTCTTTGTCTCTGTCTGTCTGTCTGTCTCTGAGTCTGTCTTTGTCTCTGTCTGTCTGTCTGTCTCTGAGTCTGTCTTTGTCTCTGTCTGTCTGTCTCTGAGTCTGTCTTTGTCTCTGTCTGTCTGTTCGTCTGAGTCTGTCTTTGTCTCTGTCTGTCTGTTCGTCTCTGAGTCTGTCTTTGTCTCTGTCTGTCTGTCTCTGAGTCTGTCTTTGTCTCTGTCTGTCTGTCTGTCTCTGAATCTGTCTTTGTCTCTGTCTGTCTGTCTGTCTCTGAATCTGTCTTTGTCTCTGTCTGTCAGTCTCTGAGTCTGTCTTTGTCTCTGTCTGTCTGTCTCTGAGTCTGTCTTTGTCTCTGTCTGTCTGCCTGTCTCTGAGTCTGTCTTTGTCTCTGTCTGTTCGTCTCTGAGTCTGTCTTTCTCTCTGTCTGTCTGTCTGTCTCTGAGTCTGTCTTTGTCTCTGTCTGTCTGTCTGTCTCTGTCTGTCTGTCTGTCTGTCTCTGAGTCTGTCTTTGTCTGTCTGTCTGTCTCTGAGCCTGTCTTTGTGTCTGTCTGTCTGTTCGTCTCTGAGTCTGTCTTTGTCTCTGTCTGTCTGTTCTTCTGAGTCTGTCTGTCTGTCTGTCTGTCTGTCTCTGAGTCTGTCTTTGTCTCTGTCTGTCTGTCTGTCTCTGAGTCTGTCTTTGTCTCTGTCTGTCTGTCTCTGAGTCTGTCTTTGTCTCTGTCTGTCTGTCTGTCTCTGAGTCTGTCTTTGTCTCTGTCTGTCTGTTCGTCTGAGTCTGTCTTTGTCTGTTTGTCTATTCGTCTCTGAGTCTGTCTTTGTCTCTGTGTGTCTGTCTGTCTCTGAGTCTGTCTTTGTCTCTGTCTGTCTGTCTGTCTCTGAGTCTGTCTTTGTCTCTGTCTGTCTGTCTCTGAGTCTGTCTTTGTCTCTGTCTGTCTGTCTGTCTCTGAGTCTGTCTTTGTCTCTGTCTGTCTGTTCGTCTGAGTCTGTCTTTGTCTCTGTCTGTCTGTTCGTCTGAGTCTGTCTTTGTCTCTGTCTGTCTGTCTCTGAGTCTGTCTTTGTCTCTGTCTGTCTGTTCGTCTGAGTCTGTCTTTGTCTGTTTGTCTATTCGTCTCTGAGTCTGTCTTTGTCTCTGTGTGTCTGTCTGTCTCTGAGTCTGTCTTTGTCTCTGTCTGTCTGTCTGTCTTTGAGTCTGTCTTTGTCACTGTCTGTCTGTCTGTCTCTGAGTCTGTCTTTGTCTCTGTCTGTCTGTCTGTCTCTGAGTCTGTCTTTGTCTCTGTCTGTCTGTCTGTCTCTGAGTCTGTCTTTGTCTCTGTCTGTCTGTCTCTGAGTCTGTCCTTGTCTCTGTCTGTCTGTTCGTCTGAGTCTGTCTTTGTCTCTGTCTGTCTGTTCGTCTCTGAGTCTGTCTTTGTCTCTGTCTGTCTGTCTCTGAGTCTGTCTTTGTCTCTGTCTGTCTGTCTGTCTCTGAATCTGTCTTTGTCTCTGTCTGTCTGTCTGTCTCTGAATCTGTCTTTGTCTCTGTCTGTCTGTCAGTCTCTGAGTCTGTCTTTGTCTCTGTCTGTCTGTCTCTGAGTCTGTCTTTGTCTCTGTCTGTCTGTCTCTGAGTCTGTCTTTGTCTCTGTCTGTCTGTCTGTCTCTGAGTCTGTCTTTGTCTCTGTCTGTCTGTCTGTCTCTGAGTCTGTCTTTGTCTCTGTCTGTCTGTCTCTGAGTCTGTCTTTGTCTCTGTCTGTCTGTCTCTGAGTCTGTCTTTGTCTCTGTCTGTCTGTCTGTCTCTGAGTCTGTCTTTGTCTCTGTCTGTCTGTCTCTGAGTCTGTCTTTGTCTCTGTCTGTCTGTCTCTGAGTCTGTCTTTGTCTCTGTCTGTCTGTCTGTCTCTGAGTCTGTCTTTGTCTCTGTCTGTCTGTCTGTCTCTGAGTCTGTCTTTGTCTGTTTGTCTGTCTGTCTCTGAGTCTGTCTTTGTCTCTGTCTGTCTGTCTGTCTCTGAGTCTGTCTTTGTCTCTGTCTGTCTGTCTGTCTCTGAGTCTGTCTTTGTCTCTGTCTGTCTGTCTGTCTCTGAGTCTGTCTTTGTCTCTGTCTGTCTGTCTCTGAGTCTGTCTTTGTCTCTGTCTGTCTGTCTGTCTCTGAGTCTGTCTTTGTCTCTGTCTGTCTGTCTGTCTCTGAGTCTGTCTTTGTCTCTGTCTGTCTGTCTGTCTCTGAGTCTGTCTTTGTCTCTGTCTGTCTGTCTCTGAGTCTGTCTTTGTCTCTGTCTGTCTGTTCGTCTGAGTCTGTCTTTGTCTCTGTCTGTCTGTCTCTGAGTCTGTCTTTGTGTCTGTGTGTGTCTGTGTGTCTGAGTCTGTCTTTGTCTCTGTCTGTCTGTCTGTCTCTGAGTCTGTCTTTGTCTCTGTCTGTCTGTCTGTCTCTGAGTCTGTCTTTGTCTCTGTCTGTCTGTCTCTGAGTCTGTCTTTGTCTCTGTCTGTCTGTCTGTCTCTGAGTCTGTCTTTGTCTCTGTCTGTCTGTCTCTGAGTCTGTCTTTGTCTCTGTCTGTCTGTCTCTGAGTCTGTCTTTGTCTCTGTCTGTCTGTCTCTGAGTCTGTCTTTGTCTCTGTCTGTCTGTCTGTCTCTGAGTCTGTCTTTGTCTCTGTCTGTCTGTCTGTCTGTCTCTGAGTCTGTCTTTGTCTCTGTCTGTCTGTCTGTCTCTGAGTCTGTCTTTGTCTCTGTCTGTCTGTCTGTCTCTGAGTCTGTCTTTGTCTCTGTCTGTCTGTCTGTCTCTGAGTCTGTCTTTGTCTCTGTCTGTCTGTCTCTGAGTCTGTCTTTGTCTCTGTCTGTCTGTCTCTGAGTCTGTCTTTGTCTCTGTCTGTCTGTTCGTCTCTGAGTCTGTCTTTGTCTCTGTCTGTCTGTCTCTGAGTCTGTCTTTGTCTCTGTCTGTCTGTCTGTCTCTGAGTCTGTCTTTGTCTGTCTGTCTGTCTGTCTCTGAGTCTGTCTTTGTCTCTGTCTGTCTGTCTGTCTCTGAGTCTGTCTTTGTCTGTCTGTCTGTCTGTCTCTGAGTCTGTCTTTGTCTCTGTCTGTCTGTCTCTGAGTCTGTCTTTGTCTCTGTCTGTCTGTCTGTCTCTGAGTCTGTCTTTGTCTCTGTCTGTCTGTCTCTGAGTCTGTCTTTGTCTCTGTCTGTCTGTCTGTCTCTGAGTCTGTCTTTGTCTCTGTCTGTCTGTCTCTGAGTCTGTCTTTGTCTCTGTCTGTCTGTCTGTCTCTGAGTCTGTCTTTGTCTCTGTCTGTCTGTCTGTCTGTCTCTGAGTCTGTCTTTGTCTGTCTGTCTGTCTCTGAGTCTGTCTTTGTCTCTGTCTGTCTGTCTCTGAGTGTGTCAGTGTGTCTCTCTGTCTGTCTGTCTGTCTGTGTCTGTGTCTGTCTCTGTCTGTCTGTCTCTGAGTCTGTCTTTGTCTCTGTCTGTCTGTCTGTCTCTGAGTCTGTCTTTGTCTCTGTCTGTCTGTCTGTCTCTGAGTCTGTCTTTGTCTCTGTCTGTCTGTCTGTCTCTGAGTCTGTCTTTGTCTCTGTCTGTCTGTCTGTCTCTGAGTCTGTCTTTGTCTCTGTCTGTCTGTCTGTCTCTGAGTCTGTCTGTCTGTCTGTCTGTCTGTCTCTGAGTCTGTCTTTGTCTCTGTCTGTCTGTCTGTCTCTGAGTCTGTCTTTGTCTCTGTCTGTCTGTCTCTGAGTCTGTCTTTGTCTCTGTCTGTCTGTCTGTCTGTGAGTCTTTGTCTCTGTCTGTCTCTGAGTCTGTCTTTGTCTCTGTCTGTCTGTCTCTGAGTCTGTCTTTGTCTCTGTCTGTCTGTCTCTGAGTCTGTCTTTGTCTCTGTCTGTCTGTCTGTCTCTGAGTCTGTCTTTGTCTCTGTCTGTCTGTCTGTCTCTGAGTCTGTCTTTGTCTCTGTCTGTCTGTCTCTGAGTCTGTCTTTGTCTCTGTCTGTCTGTCTCTGAGTCTGTCTTTGTCTCTGTCTGTCTGTCTGTCTCTGAGTCTGTCTTTGTCTCTGTCTGTCTGTCTCTGAGTCTGTCTTTGTCTCTGTCTGTCTCTGAGTCTGTCTTTGTCTCTGTCTGTCTGTCTCTGAGTCTGTCTTTGTCTGTCTGTCTGTCTGTCTCTGAGTCTGTCTTTGTCTCTGTCTGTCTGTCTCTGAGTCTGTCTTTGTCTCTGTCTGTCTGTCTCTGAGTCTGTCTTTGTCTCTGTCTGTCTGTCTCTGAGTCTGTCTTTGTCTCTGTCTGTCTGTCTGTCTCTGAGTCTGTCTTTGTCTCTGTCTGTCTGTCTGTCTCTGAGTCTGTCTTTGTCTCTGTCTGTCTGTCTGTCTCTGAGTCTGTCTTTGTCTCTGTCTGTCTGTCTCTGAGTCTGTCTTTGTCTCTGTCTGTCTGTCAGTCTCTGAGTCTGTCTTTGTCTCTGTCTGTCTGTCTCTGAGTCTGTCTTTGTCTCTGTCTGTCTGTCTGTCTCTGAGTCTGTCTTTGTCTCTGTCTGTCTGTCTCTGAGTCTGTCTTTGTCTCTGTCTGTCTGTCTGTCTCTGAGTCTGTCTTTGTCTCTGTCTGTCTGTCTCTGAGTCTGTCTTTGTCTCTGTCTGTCTGTCTGTCTCTGAGTCTGTCTTTGTCTCTGTCTGTCTGTCTGTCTCTGAGTCTGTCTTTGTCTCTGTCTGTCTGTCTGTCTCTGAGTCTGTCTTTGTCTCTGTCTGTCTGTCTCTGAGTCTGTCTTTGTCTCTGTCTGTCTGTCTCTGAGTCTGTCTTTGTCTGTCTGTCTGTCTGTCTCTGAGTCTGTCTTTGTCTCTGTCTGTCTGTCTGTCTCTGAGTCTGTCTTTGTCTCTGTCTGTCTGTCTGTCTCTGAGTCTGTCTTTGTCTCTGTCTGTCTGCCTGTCTGAGTCTGTCTTTGTCTCTGTCTGTCTGTCTGTCTCTGAGTCTGTCTTTGTCTCTGTCTGTCTCTCTCTCTGAGTCTGTCTTTGTCTCTGTCTGTCTGTCTCTGAGTCTGTCTTTGTCTCTGTCTGTCTGTCTCTGAGTCTGTCTTTGTCTCTGTCTGTCTGTCTCTGAGTCTGTCTTTGTCTCTGTCTGTCTGTCTCTGAGTCTGTCTTTGTCTCTGTCTGTCTGTCTGTCTCTGAGTCTGTCTTTGTCTCTGTCTGTCTGTCTGTCTCTGAGTCTGTCTTTGTCTCTGTCTGTCTGTCTGTCTCTGAGTCTGTCTTTGTCTCTGTCTGTCTGTCTGTCTCTGAGTCTGTCTTTGTCTCTGTCTGTCTGTCTCTGAGTCTGTCTTTGTCTCTGTCTGTCTGTCTGTCTCTGAGTCTGTCTTTGTCTCTGTCTGTCTGTCTCTGAGTCTGTCTTTGTCTGTCTGTCTGTCTCTGAGTCTGTCTTTGTCTCTGTCTGTCTGTCTCTCTCTGTATCTGTCTTTGTCTCTGTCTGTGTGTCTCTCTGTCTGTCTGTCTCTGAGTCTGTCTTTGTCTCTGTCTGTCTGTCTGTCTCTGAGTCTGTCTTTGTCTCTCTGTCTGTCTGTCTCTGAGTCTGTCTTTGTCTCTGTCTGTCTGTCTCTGAGTCTGTCTTTGTCTCTGTCTGTCTGTCTCTGAGTCTGTCTTTGTCTCTGTCTGTCTGTCTGTCTCTGAGTCTGTCTTTGTCTCTGTCTGTCTGTCTGTCTCTGAGTCTTTCTCTATGTCTGTCTGTCTGTCTCTGTGTCTGTCTGTCTCTCTGTCTGTCTGTCTCTGAGTCTGTCTTTGTCTCTGTATGTCTGTCTGTCTCTGAGTCTGTCTTTGTCTCTGTCTGTCTGTCTCTGAGTCTGTCTTTGTCTCTGTCTGTCTGTCTGTCTCTGAGTCTGTCTTTGTCTCTGTCTGTCTGTCTGTCTCTGAGTCTGTCTTTGTCTCTGTCTGTCTGTCTCTGGGTCTGTCTGTCTGTCTGTCTTTCTGTCTGTCTCTGTCTGTCTTTGTCTCTGTCTGTCTGTCACTGAGTCTTTCTGTCTCTCTGTCTGTCTGTCTCTCTCTCTGTCTTTCTGTCTCTCTGTCTGTCTGTCTCTGAGTCTGTCTTTGTCTCTGTCTGTCTGTCTGTCTCTGTGTGTCTGTGTGTGTGTCTGTCTGTCTGTCTCTGTCTGTCTTTGTCTCTGTCTGTTCGTCTCTGAGTCTGTCTTTCTCTCTGTCTGTCTGTCTGTCTCTGAGTCTGTCTTTGTCTCTGTCTGTCTGTCTGTCTCTGAGTCTGTCTTTGTCTCTGTCTGTCTGTCTGTCTCTGAGTCTGTATTTGTCTCTGTCTGTCTGTCTCTGAGTCTGTCTTTGTCTCTGTCTGTCTCTGTGTCTGTCTCTCTCTCTGTCTGTCTGTCTCTGAGTCTGTCTTTGTCTCTGTCTGTCTGTCTCTGAGTCTGTCTTTGTCTCTGTCTGTCTGTCTCTGAGTCTGTCTTTGTCTCTGTCTGTCTGTCTGTCTCTGGTCTGTCTTTGTCTCTGTCTGTCTGTCTGTCTCTGTCTGTCTGTCTCTGTCTGTCTGTCTGTCTCTGAGTCTGTCTTTGTCTCTGTCTGTCTGTTCGTCTGTGAGTCTGTCTTTGTCTCTGTCTGTCTGCTCGTCTCTGAGTCTGTCCTTGTCTCTGTCTGTCTGTGTTTCTCTGAGTCTGTCTTTGTCTCTGTCTGTCTGTCTGTCTCTGAGTCTGTCTTTGTCTCTGTCTGTCTGTCTCTGAGTCTGTCTTTGTCTCTGTCTGTCTGTCTCTGAGTCTGTCTGTCTCTGTGTGTCTGTCTGTCTCTGAGTCTGTCTTTGTCTCTGTCTGTCTGTCTGTCTCTGAGTCTGTCTTTGTCTCTGTCTGTCTGCCTGTCTCTGAGTCTGTCTTTGTCTCTGTCTGTCTGTGTGTCTCTGAGTCTGTCTTTGTCTCTGTCTGTCTGTCTGTCTCTGAGTCTGTCTTTGTCTCTGTCTGTCTGTCTCTGAGTCTGTCTTTGTCTCTGTCTGTCTGTCTCTGAGTCTGTCTTTGTCTCTGTCTGTCTGTCTCTGAGTCTGTCTTTGTCTCTGTCTGTCTGCCTGACTCTGAGTCTGTCTTTGTCTCTGTCTGTCTGTCTGTCTCTGAGTCTGTCTTTGTCTCTGTCTGTCTGTCTCTGAGTCTGTCTTTGTCTCTGTCTGTCTGTCTGAGTCTGTCTTTGTCTCTGTCTGTCTGTCTCTGAGTCTGTCTTTGTCTCTCTCTGTCTGTCTCTGAGTCTGTCTGTGTCTCTGTCTGTCTGTCTCTCTATCAGTCTGTCTTTGTCTGTCTGTCTGTCTCTGAGTCTGTCTTTGTCTCTGTCTGTCTGTCTGTCTCTGAGTCTGTCTTTGTCTCTGTCTGTCTGTCTCTGAGTCTGTCTTTGTCTCTGTCTGTCTGTCTCTGAGTCTGTCTTTGTCTCTGTCTGTCTGTTCGTCTCTGAGTCTGTCTTTGTCTCTGTCTGTCTGTCTCTGAGTCTGTCTTTGTCTCTGTCTGTCTGTCTCTGAGTCTGTCTTTGTCTGTCTGTCTGTCTCTGAGTCTGTCTTTGTCTCTGTCTGTCTGTCTGTCTCTGTATGTGTCTCTGTCTGTCTGTCTGTCTCTGAGTCTGTCTTTGTCTCTGTCTTTCTGTCTCTGAGTCTGTCTTTGTCTCTGTCTGTCTGTCTGTCTCTGGAGTCTGTCTTTGTCTCTGTCTGTCTGTAAGTCTGTGTCTGTGTTTGTCTCTGTCTGTCTGTTGGTCTCTGAGTCTGTCTTTGTCTCTGTCTGTCTGTCTCTGTGTGTGTCTTTGTTTCTGTGTGTCTGTTTGTCTGTGTCTGTGTTTGTCTCTGTCTGTCTGTCTGTCTGTCTCTGAGTCTGTCTTTGTCTCTGTCTGTCTGTCTGTCTCTGAGTCTGTCTTTGTCTGTCTGTCTGTCTCTGAGTCTGTCTTTGTCTCTGTCTGTCTGTCTCTGAGTCTGTCTTTGTCTCTGTCTGTCTGTCTCTGAGTCTGTCTTTGTCTCTGTCTGTCTGTCTCTCTCTGAGTCTTTCTGTGTGTCTGTGTGTCTGTCTTCTGAGTCTGTCTTTGTCTGTCTGTCTGTCTGTCTCTGAGTCTGTCTTTGTCTGTGTTTGTCTCTTTCTGTCTGTGTCTCTGAGTCTGTCTTTCTCTCTGTCTGTCTGTCTGTCTCTGAGTCTGTCTTTGTCTCTGTCTGTCTGTCTGTCTCTGAGTCTGTCTTTGTCTCTGTCTGTCTGTCTCTGAGTCTGTCTTTGTCTCTGTCTGTCTGTCTCTGAGTCTGTCTTTGTCTCTGTCTGTCTGTTCGTCTCTGAGTCTTTCTTTGTCTCTGTCTGTCTGTCTCTGAGTCTGTCTTTGTCTCTGTCTGTCTGTCTCTGAGTCTGTCTTTGTCTCTGAGTCTGTCTTTGTCTCTGTCTGTCTGTTCGTCTCTGAGTCTGTCTTTGTCTCTGTCTGTCTGTCTCTGACTCTGTCTTTGTCTTAGTCTGTCTGTCAGTCTCTGAGTCTGTCTTTGTCTCTGTCTGTCTGTCTGTCTCTGTCTGTCTTTGTCTCTGTCTGTCTGTCTGTCTGTGTTTTTTTCTTTGTCTGTGTGTGTCTGTCTGTCTCTGAGTCTGTCTTTGTCTCTGTCTGTCTGTCTGTCTCTGAGTCTGTCTTTGTCTCTGTCTGTCTGTCTCTGAGTCTGTCTTTGTCTCTGTCTGTCTGTCTCTGAGTCTGTCTTTGTCTGTCTGTCTGTCTGTCTCTGTCTGTCTTTGTCTCTGTCTGTCTGTCTGTCTCTGTCTGTCTGTCTCTCTGGTCTGTCTTTGTCTCTGTCTGTCTGTCTCTGAGTCTGTCTTTGTCTCTGTCTGTCTGTGTGTCTCTGTGTCTGTCTTTGTCTCTGTCTGTCTGTCTCTGAGTCTGTCTTTGTCTCTGTGTGTCTGTCTCTGATTCTGTCTTTGTCTCTCTGTCTGTCTGTCTCTGGGTCTGTCTTTGTCTCTGTCTGTCTGTCTCTGGGTCTGTCTTTGTCTCTCTGTCTGTCTGTCTCTGAGTCTCTTTGTCTCTGTCTGTCTGTCTGTCTCTGAGTCTGTCTTTGTCTCTGTCTGTCTGTCTCTGAGTCTGTCTTTGTCTCTGTCTCTCTGTCTGTCTGTCTGTCTCTGAGTCTGTCTTTGTCTCTCTGTGTGTCAGTCTCTGAGTCTGTCTTTGTGTGTGTCTGTCTGTCTGTCTCTTTGTCTGTCTTTGTGTCTGTGTGTCTGTTTGTCTGTGTCTGTCTTTGTGTCTGTCTGTCTGTCTCTGAGTCTGTCTTTGTCTCTGTCTGTCTGTCTCTCAGTCTCTCTGTGTGTCTGTCTGTCTCTGTGTCTGTCTGTGTCTCTGTCTGTCTGTCTCTGGGTCTGTCTCTCTGTCTGTCTGTCTCTGAGTCTGTCTTTGTCTCTGTCTGTCTGTCTCTGGAGTCTGTCTTTGTCACTGTCTGTCTGTCTGTCTCTGAGTCTGTCTTTGTCTCTGTCTGTCTGTCTGTCTCTGAGTCTGTCTTTGTTTCTGTGAGTCTGTGTGTGTCTGTTTGTCTCTGTCTGTCTTTGTCTGTGTGTGTCTTTGTCTCTGAGTCTGTCTTTGTCTCTCTGTCTGTCTGTCTCTGAGTCTGTCTTTGTCTCTGTCTGTCTGTCTGTCTCTGAATCTGTCTTTGTCTCTGTCTGTCTGTCTCTGAGTCTGTCTTTGTCTCTGTCTGTCTGTCTGTCTCTGAGTCTGTCTTTGTCTCTGTCTGTCTGTCTGTCTCTGTGTCTGTCTTTGTCTCTGTCTGTCTGTCTCTGAGTCTGTCTTTGTCTCTGTCTGTCTGTCTCTGAGTCTGTCTTTGTCTCTGTCTGTCTGTCTGTCTCTGAGTCTGTCTTTGTCTCTGTCTGTCTGTCTCTGTGTGTGTCTTTGTCTCTGTCTGTCTGTCTCTGAGTCTGTCTTTGTCTCTGTCTGTCTGTCTCTGAGTCTGTCTTTGTCTCTGTCTGTCTGTCTCTGAGTCTGTCTTTGTCTCTGTCTGTCTGTCTGTCTCTGAGTCTGTCTTTGTCTCTGTCTGTCTGTCTGTCTCTGAGTCTGTCTTTGTCTCTGTCTGTCTGTCTCTGAGTCTGTCTTTGTCTCTGTCTGTCTGTCTCTGAGTCTGTCTTTGTCTCTGTCTGTCTGTCTCTGAGTCTGTCTTTGTCTCTGTCTGTCTGTCAGTCTCTGAGTCTGTCTTTGTCTCTGTCTGTCTGTCTCTGAGTCTGTCTTTGTCTCTGTCTGTCTGTCTGTCTCTGAGTCTGTCTTTGTCTCTGTCTGTCTGTCTCTGAGTCTGTCTTTGTCTCTGTCTGTCTGTCTCTGAGTCTGTCTTTGTCTCTGTCTGTCTGTCTCTGAGTCTGTCTTTGTCTCTGTCTGTCTGTCTCTGAGTCTGTCTTTGTCTCTGTCTGTCTGTCAGTCTCTGTCTATGTGTTTGTCTCTGTCTGTCTGTCTCTGACTCTGTCTGTCTCTCTGTCTGTCTGTCTCTGAGTCTGTCTTTGTCTCTGTCTGTCTGTCTCTGAGTCTGTCTTTGTCTCTGTCTGTCTGTCAGTCTCTGAGTCTGTCTTTTTCTCTGTGTGTCTGTCTGTCTCTTAGTCTGTCTTTGTCTCTGTCTGTCTGCCTGTCTCTGAGTCTGTCTTTGTCTCTGTCTGTCTGTCTTTGTCTCTGTCTGTCTGTCTGTCTCTGAGTCTGTCTTTGTCTCTGTCTGTCTGTCTCTGAGTCTGTCTCTGTCTGTCTGTCTGTCTGTCTCTGAGTCTGTCTTTGTCTCTGTCTGTCTGTCTGTCTCTGAGTCTGTCTTTGTCTCTGTCTGTCTGTCTCTGAGTCTGTCTTTGTCTCTGTCTGTCTGTCTCTGAGTCTGTCTTTGTCTCTGTCTGTCTGTCAGTCTCTGAGTCTGTCTTTGTCTCTGTCTGTCTGTCTCTGAGTCTGTCTTTGTCTCTGTCTGTCTGTCTCTGAGTCTGTCTTTGTCTCTGTCTGTCTGTCTGTCTCTGAGTCTGTCTTTGTCTCTGTCTGTCTGTCTGTCTCTGTGTCTGTCTTTGTCTCTGTCTGTCTGTCTCTGAGTCTGTCTTTGTCTCTGTCTGTCTGTCTGTCTCTGAGTCTGTCTTTGTCTCTGTCTGTCTGTCTCTGAGTCTGTCTTTGTCTCTGTCTGTCTGTCAGTCTCTGAGTCTGTCTTTGTCTCTGTCTGTCTGTCTCTGGGTCTGTCTTTGTCTCTGTCTGTCTGTCTGTCTCTGAGTCTGTCTTTGTCTCTGTCTGTCTGTCTGTCTCTGAGTCTGTCTTTGTCTCTGTCTGTCTTTCTGTCTCTGGGTCTGTGTGTGTCTCTGTGTGTCTGTCTTGGAGTGTGTCTTTGTCTCTGTCTGTCTGTCTGTCTCTGAGTCTGTCTTTGTCTCTGTCTGTCTGTCTCTGAGTCTGTCTTTGTCTCTGTCTGTCTGTCTCTGAGTCTGTCTTTGTCTCTGTCTGTCTGTCTGTCTCTGAGTCTGTCTTTGTCTCTGTCTGTCTCAGAGTCTGTCTTTGTCTCTGTCTGTCTGTCTGTCTCTGAGTCTGTCTTTGTCTCTGTCTGTCTGTCTGTCTCTGAGTCTGTCTTTGTCTCTGTCTGTCTGTCTCTGAGTCTGTCTTTGTCTCTGTCTGTCTGTAAGTCTGAGTCTCTGTTTTTCTCTCTCTCTGTCTGTTCGTCTCTGAGTCTGTCTTTCTCTCTGTCTGTCTGTCTGTCTATGAGTCTGTCTTTCTCTCTGTCTGTCTGTCTCTGAGTCTGTCTCTGTCTGTCTGTCTGTCTCTGAGTCTGTCTTTGTCTCTGTCTGTCTGTCTGTCTCTGAGTCTGTCTTTGTCTCTGTCTGTCTGTCTGTCTCTGAGTCTGTCTTTGTCTCTGTCTGTCTGTCTGTCTCTGTGTCTGTCTTTGTGTCTGTCTGTCTGTCAGTGAGTCTTTCTTTGTGTCTGTGTGTCTGTCTCTGAGTCTGTCTTTGTCTCTGTCTGTCTGTCTCTGAGTCTGTCTTTGTCTCTGTCTGTCTGTCTGTCTCTGAGTCTGTCTTTGTCTCTGTCTGTCTGTCTGTCTCTGAGTCTGTCTTTGTCTCTGTCTGTCTGTCTGTCTCTGAGTCTGTCTTTGTCTCTGTCTGTCTGTCTGTCTCTGAGTCTGTCTTTGTCTCTGTCTGTCTGTCTGTCTCTGAGTCTGTCTTTGTCTCTGTCTGTCTGTCTCTGAGTCTGTCTTTGTCTCTGTCTGTCTGTCTGTCTCTGAGTCTGTCTTTGTCTCTGTCTGTCTGTCTGTCTCTGAGTCTGTCTTTGTCTCTGTCTGTCTGTCTCTGAGTCTGTCTTTGTCTCTGTCTGTCTGTCTGTCTCTGAGTCTGTCTTTGTCTCTGTCTGTCTGTCTGTCTCTGTGTCTGTCTTTGTCTCTGTCTGTCTGTCTCTGAGTCTGTCTTTGTCTCTGTCTGTCTGTCTGTCTCTGAGTCTGTCTTTGTCTCTGTCTGTCTGTCTGTCTCTGAGTCTGTCTTTGTCTCTGTCTGTCTGTCTCTGAGTCTGTCTTTGTCTCTGTCTGTCTGTCTGTCTCTGAGTCTGTCTTTGTCTCTGTCTGTCTGTGTCTCTGACTCTGTCTTTGTCTCTGTCTGTCTGTCTGTCTCTGAGTCTGTCTTTGTCTCTGTCTGTCTGTCTGTCTCTGAGTCTGTCTTTGTCTCTGTCTGTCTGTCTGTCTCTGAGTCTGTCTTTGTCTCTGTCTGTCTGTCTCTGAGTCTGTCTTTGTCTCTGTCTGTCTGTCTGTCTCTGAGTCTGTCTTTGTCTCTGTCTGTCTGTCTCTGAGTCTGTCTTTGTCTCTGTCTGTCTGTCTCTCTGTGTCTGTCTGTGTCTCTGTCTGTCTGTCTCTGAGTCTGTCTTTGTCTCTGTCTGTCTGTCTGTCTCTGAGTCTGTCTTTGTCTCTGTCTGTCTGTCTGTCTCTGTGTCTGTCTTTGTCTCTGTCTGTCTGTCTCTGAGTCTGTCTTTGTCTCTGTCTGTCTGTCTGTCTCTGAGTCTGTCTTTGTCTCTGTCTGTCTGTCTGTCTCTGAGTCTGTCTTTGTCTCTGTCTGTCTGTCTGTCTCTGAGTCTGTCTTTGTCTCTGTCTGTCTGTCTCTGGAGTCTGTCTGTCTGTCTGTCTGTCTGTCTCTGAGTCTGTCTTTGTCTCTGTCTGTCTGTCTCTGTGTCTGTCTTTGTGTCTGTCTGTCTGTCTCTCAGTCTGTCTTTGTCTCTGTCTGTCTGTCTGTCTCTGTGTCTGTCTTTGTCTCTGTCTGTCTGTCTGTCTCTGAGTCTGTCTTTGTCTCTGTCTGTCTGTCTGTCTCTGAGTCTGTCTTTGTCTCTGTCTGTCTGTCTCTGAGTCTGTCTTTGTCTCTGTCTGTCTGTCTCTGAGTCTGTTGTCTCTGTCTGTCTCTATCTCTGAGTCTGTCTTTGTCTCTGTCTGTCTGTCTGTCTCTGAGTCTGTCTTTGTCTCTGTCTGTCTGTCTGTCTCTGAGTCTGTCTTTGTCTCTGTCTGTCTGTCTCTGAGTCTGTCTTTGTCTCTGTCTGTCTGTCTCTGAGTCTGTCTTTGTCTCTGTCTGTCTGTCTGTCTCTGAGTCTGTCTTTGTCTCTGTCTGTCTGTCTCTGAGTCTGTCTTTGTCTCTGTCTGTCTGTCTCTGAGTCTGTCTTTGTCTCTGTCTGTCTGTCTCTGAGTCTGTCTTTGTCTCTGTCTGTCTGTCTCTGAGTCTGTCTTTGTCTCTGTCTGTCTGTCTCTGAGTCTGTCTTTGTCTCTGTCTGTCTGTTCGTCTCTGAGTCTGTCTTTGTCTCTGTCTGTCTGTCTCTGAGTCTGTCTTTGTCTCTGTCTGTCTGTCTGTCTGTCTGTCTGTCTCTGAGTCTGTCTTTGTCTCTGTCTGTCTGTCTCTGAGTCTGTCTTTGTCTCTGTCTGTCTGTCTCTGAGTCTGTCTTTGTCTCTGTCTGTCTGTCTCTGAGTCTGTCTTTGTCTCTGTCTGTCTGTCTGTCTCTGACTGTCTGTCTGTCTGTCTCTGAGTCTGTCTTTGTCTCTCTGTTTGTCTGTCTCTGAGTCTGTCTCTGTCTGTCTGTCTGTCTCTGAGTCTGTCTTTGTCTCTGTCTGTCTGTTCGTCTCTGAGTCTGTCTTTGTCTCTGTCTGTCTGTCTCTGAGTCTGTCTTTGTCTGTCTGTCTGTCTGTCTGTGAGTCTGTCTTTGTCTCTGTGTCTGTCTGTCTCTGAGTCTGTCTTTGTCTCTGTCTGTCTGTCTCTGAGTCTGTCTTTGTCTCTGTCTGTCTGTCTGTCTCTGTGTCTGTCTTTGTCTCTGTCTGTCTGTCTCTGAGTCTGTCTTTGTCTCTGTCTGTCTGTCTGTCTCTGAGTCTGTCTTTGTCTCTGTCTGTCTGTCTCTGAGTCTGTCTTTGTCTCTGTCTGTCTGTCTGTCTCTGAGTCTGTCTTTGTCTCTGTCTGTCTGTCTCTGAGTCTGTCTTTGTCTCTGTCTGTCTGTCTCTGAGTCTGTCTTTGTCTCTGTCTGTCTGTCTGTCTCTGAGTCTGTCTTTGTCTCTGTCTGTCTGTCTGTCTCTGAGTCTGTCTTTGTCTCTGTCTGTCTGTCAGTCTGTGTGTCTGTCTTTGTCTCTGTCTGTCTGTCTCTGAGTCTGTCTTTGTCTCTGTCTGTCTGTCTCTGAGTCTGTCTTTGTCTCTGTCTGTCTGTCTGTCTCTGAGTCTGTCTTTGTCTCTGTCTGTCTGTCTCTCTGTCTGTCTTTGTCTCTGTCTGTCTGTCTGTCTCTGAGTCTGTCTTTGTCTCTGTCTGTCTGTCTCTGAGTCTGTCTTTGTCTCTGTCTGTCTGTCTGTCTTTGTCTGTCTGTCTGTGTCGGTCTGTGCGTGTGTCTGTCTGTCTGTCTGTCTGTCTGTCTCTGAGTCTGTCTTTGTCTCTGTCTGTCTGTCTGTCTCTGAGTCTGTCTTTGTCTCTGTCTGTCTGTCTCTGAGTCTGTCTTTGTGTCTGTCTGTCTGTCTCTGAGTCTGTCTTTGTCTCTGTCTGTCTGTCTGTCTCTGAGTCTGTCTTTGTCTCTGTCTGTCTGTCTCTGAGTCTGTCTTTGTCTCTGTCTGTCTGTCTGTCTCTGAGTCTGTCTTTGTCTCTGTCTGTCTGTCTCTGAGTCTGTCTTTGTCTCTGTCTGTCTGCCTGTCTCTGAGTCTGTCTTTGTCTGTCTGTCTGTCTCTGAGTCTGTCTTTGTCTCTGTCTGTCTGTCTGTCTCTGAGTCTGTCTTTGTCTCTGTCTGTCTGTCTGTCTCTGAGTCTGTCTTTGTCTCTGTCTGTCTGTCTCTGAGTCTGTCTTTGTCTCTGTCTGTCTGTCTCTGAGTCTGTCTTTGTCTCTCTGTTTGTCTGTCTCTGGGTCTGTCTTTGTCTCTGTCTGTCTGTCTCTGGGTCTGTCTTTGTCTCTGTGTGTCTGTCTCTGATTCTGTCTTTGTCTCTGTCTGTCTCTGAGTCTGTCTTTGTCTCTGTCTGTCTGTTAGTCTGAGTCTGTCTTTGTCTCTGTCTGTCTGTCTCTGAGTCTGTCTTTGTCTCTGTCTGTCTGTCTCTGAGTCTGTCTTTGTCTCTGTCTGTCTGTCTCTGAGTCTGTCTTTGTCTCTGTCTGTCTGTCAGTCTCTGAGTCTGTCTTTGTCTCTGTCTGTCTGTCTGTCTCTGAGTCTGTCTTTGTCTCTGTCTGTCTGTCTGTCTCTGAGTCTGTCTTTGTCTCTGTCTGTATGTCTCTGAGTCTGTCTTTGTGTCTGTCTGTCTGTTGTTGAGTGTGTTTGTGTGTCTGTCTGTCTGTCTGTCTCTGTTTGTGTCTTTGTGTCTGTCTGTCTGTCTCTGAGTCTGTCTTTGTCTCTGTCTGTCTGTCTCTGAATCTGTCTTTGTCTCTGTCTGTCTGTCTGTCTCTGAATCTGTCTTTGTCTCTGTCTGTCTGTCAGTCTCTGAGTCTGTCTTTGTCTCTGTCTGTCTGTCTCTGAGTCTGTCTTTGTCTCTGTCTGTCTGCCTGTCTCTGAGTCTGTCTTTGTCTCTGTCTGTCTGTCTCTGTCTGAGTCTTTGTGTCTCTCTGTCTGTCTGTCTGTCTGTCTCTGAGTCTGTCTTTGTCTCTGTCTGTCTGTCTCTGAGTCTGTCTTTGTCTCTGTCTGTCTGTCTGTCTCTGAGTCTGTCTTTGTCTCTGTCTGTCTGTCTGTCTCTGAGTCTGTCTTTGTCTCTGTCTGTCTGTCTCTGAGTCTGTCTTTGTCTCTGTCTGTCTGTAAGTCTGAGTCTGTCTTTGTCTCTGTCTGTGTTTCTGTGTCTGTCTGTCTGTCTGTCTGTCTCTGAGTCTGTCTTTGTCTCTGTCTGTCTGTCTGTCTCTGAGTCTGTCTTTGTCTCTGTCTGTCTGTCTGTCTCTGAGTCTGTCTTTGTCTCTGTCTGTCTGTTCGTCTCTGAGTCTGTCTTTGTCTCTGTCTGTCTGTCTCTGAGTCTGTCTTTGTCTCTGTCTGTCTGTCTCTGAGTCTGTCTTTGTCTCTGTCTGTCTGTCTGTCTCTGAGTCTGTCTTTGTCTCTGTCTGTCTGTGTCTGAGTCTGTCTTTCTCTCTGTCTGTCTGTTCGTCTCTGAGTCTGTCTTTGTCTCTGTCTGTCTGTCTGTCTCTGAGTCTCTTTGTCTCTGTCTGTCTGTCTCTGAGTCTGTCTTTGTCTTTGTCTGTCTGTCTGAGTCTGTCTTTGTCTCTGTCTGTCTGTCTCTGAGTCTGTCTTTGTCTCTGTCTGTCTGTCTCTGAGTCTGTCTTTGTCTCTGTCTGTCTGTCTCTGAGTCTGTCTTTGTCTGTCTGTCTGTCTCTGAGTCTGTCTGTCTCTGAGTCTGTCTTTGTCTCTGTCTGTCTGTCTCTGAGTCTGTCTTTGTCTCTGTCTGTCTGTCTCTGTGTCTGTCTTTGTCTCTGTCTGTCTGTCTCTGAGTCTGTCTTTGTCTCTGTCTGTCTGTCTCTGAGTCTGTCTTTGTCTCTGTCTGTCTGTCTCTGAGTCTGTCTTTGTCTCTGTCTGTCTGTCTCTGAGTCTGTCTTTGTCTGTCTGTCTGTCTCTGAGTCTGTCTTTGTATGTCTGTCTGTCTCTGAGTCTGTCTTTGTCTCTGTCTGTCTGTCTCTGAGTCTGTCTTTGTCTCTGTCTGTCTGTCTCTGAGTCTGTCTTTGTCTCTGTCTGTCTGTCTGTCTCTGAGTCTGTCTTTGTCTCTGTCTGTCTGTTCGTCTCTGAGTCTGTCTTTGTCTCTGTCTGTCTGTCTGTCTCTGAGTCTGTCTTTGTCTCTGTCTGTCTGTCTGTCTCTGAGTCTGTCTTTGTCTCTGTCTGTCTGTCTCTGAGTCTGTCTCTGTCTGTCTGTCTGTCTGTCTCTGAGTCTGTCTTTGTCTCTGTCTGTCTGTCTGTCTCTGAGTCTGTCTTTGTCTCTGTCTGTCTGTCTCTGAGTCTGTCTTTGTCTCTCTGTCTGTGTGTCTCTGTGTGTGTCTGTGTCTCTGTCTGTCTGTCTGTCTCTGAGTCTGTCTTTGTCTCTGTCTGTCTGTCTCTGAGTCTGTCTTTGTCTCTGTCTGTCTGTCTCTGAGTCTGTCTTTGTCTCTGTCTGTCTGTCTGTCTGTCTCTGAGTCTGTCTTTGTCTCTGTCTGTCTGTCTCTGAGTCTGTCTTTGTCTCTGTCTGTCTGTCTCAGACTCTGTCTTTGTATCTGTCTGTCTGTCTCTGAGTCTGTCTCTTGTCTGTGTCTCTGTGTGTCTCTGAGTCTGTCTTTGTCTCTGTCTGTCTGTCTGTCTCTGGTCTGTCTGTCTCTGTCTGTCCGTCTGTCTCTGAGTCTTAGTCTGTTCGTCTCTGCCTGTCTGTCTGTCTCTGAGTCTCTCTCTCTCTCTCTCTCTCTCTCTCTCTCTCTCTCTCTCTCTCTCTCTCTCTCTCTCTCTCTCTCTCTCTCTCTCTGTCTGTATGTCTCTATCTTCGTCTGTCTCTCCCAGCCTCTTTTTTTTTATTTTTTTATTTTTACATCTTACATATTGCCTCTGCCTTTTCTCTCTCCACAGTGAGAGAGAGAGAGAGAGAGAGAGAGAGAATGGAAGGAGGAGGTGGAGGAAAAGAGTAGCCATAAAGGTGGGGGAGTTAACCACCTTCACTCCCTCCTCCTACGCTTGGAAACAGAGCAAGAAAATATAGTGTAGTTCTCAATACTAAGGACGAAGGAAGGAAGAATGGGAAAGAAGGAAGGCAAGAAGGAACGATACAATTTTACACTAATATTCCTGAAACAGCCAAGAGAAGGAAGAAAGGAGAAAGGAGAAATGAAGGAAGGATAAAGAGTTAAGTGAAAAAAAGAAAGAAGGAAGGAGAGAAAGGAGGAGGGGAAGGAAGGAAGAAAAGAATGAAGGAGCGAAAGACGAAGGCAAGACCGAAGGAAGGAGATACAGAAGGAAGGAACGAAAGGAGAAGGAGGGAAGGGAGGAAGGAAGGAAAGATAGGCAAGAAAAAGAAGGCAGGAAGGAGAAAGAAGGAAGGGAAAGGAAGGAAGAAAGAAATAAGAAAGGAGGGAAGGAAAAGAAGGAAGAGGAAAGGAAGGAAGGTTGAAAAGAAGAGAAGGAAGAGAAGAACAGAAGGAAGGGAGGAGAGAAAGAAGAACGGGAAGAAAGGAAGGAAGAAAGGAAGGAAGGAAGGAAGGACAAATGCAGAGAGAGAGAGAGAGAGAGAGAGAGAGAGAGAGAGAGAGAGAGAACGTTAGATTCAAGACAATGCCCGTACTCTCTCTCTCTCTCTCTCTCTGCCCGCAGAGGTGTGCTGTTTGCTGTGCGACCACGTGCTTCATTGGACAGGATTAAGTATTGCCCTTATTTTTACTACCTCTCTCCGCCTGTATGTATCTACCCTCCGTCGCAGTAGCGCCCTGTAAAACATATATACACCTATACACAAAACACAGTGTTACACTCTTTCCGCCACATTCTTTATATATTTCCCAGATTCCTCCGACGCCGCTTCCCGCAGGTGTTCAGACCTACCTGACCTGACTTGACCAGATTATTCCCAGAGACCAGTAATCCTCCTCCCTCCCTCGCGTTTCCTCCTCCTCTTCTCTCGCCTCCCCTCTCCATTGCCCCTCCCCTCTCTCTCTCTCTCATTACTACCCCCACTTGCCCCTCTCTGTCTCTCCTTCCTCACTCCCGATCTCGTTCCCACCCCCTCTCTCTCCCCCTTTCCTTCGCCCTCCTCCATCCCTATCTCCCTCCTACGCCTTCCCATCTCTCTCTCTCTCTCTCTCTCTCTCTCTCTCTCTCTCTCTCTCTCTCTCTCTCTCTCTCTCTCTCTCTCTCTTCTCTCCTCCCCTCTCATTGCCCCCCTCTCTCTCTCATTACTACCCCACTTGCCCCTCTCTGTCTCTCCTTCCTCACTCCTATCTCGTTCCCACCTCTCTCTCTCCCCCCTTTCCTTCTTCTCCTCTTCCTCCCTCCATCTCCCTCCTACGCCTTCCCATCTCTCTCTCTCTCTCTCTCTCTCTCTCTCTCTCTCTCTCTCTCTCTCTCTCTCTCTCTCTCTCTCTCTCTCTCTCTCTCTCTCTCTCTCTCTCATATTCTTATTCACGCCGCACGTCCCTCTGCCCTACGAAAAAAAAAAGCAAAGCAAATATATAGATACCTCCTCCTTACCAAGATGGCGCTAAAGAAATGTTCGACTTGCACAGGAAACTTCTCTGGTCATTTCTTCTCAGGACGATCGACCGTCTGCAAGATCTGCCTGTTGACTCAGCAGATGGAAACGAGACTCCTTCAACAGGACGAAAGGCTAACGGCTGGCGAGAAGAAGATCACCGAACTAACAAGTACTGTTGATACCTTGCAGGAGTTTATCCAGTCCAACATCGTCGCCCTCCTGCAATTGACGCCTCATCACCCTCCTCACCTGCACTCGATGCCCAGCCACCTTCCGAAGAAGGCACGTCACAGGAACCAGTAGAGCTGACGCTGAATGCTTCACCCCGTGAGAGGAGGAGCCAGACCCGCCCCTAGAGCCATTTATCCTACTCATTGCTACAACAGATTTGCCATACTGGAGGAGGACGAGGAACAGAGCACCTTCTTGGTCGGTGACTCTATGATTCGCCATCAGGTGGTTGAATTCTGTGGCAGAGTCCCCGTCGTAGGCGTAACTACTGTTATCCTGGAGCTGGTGTTGACGACATCACAGCTGCCCTGGACGAGGTCTCCGCTGTGGCCTCTAACGACTCACTCTTTGTTCTCCACACAGGTACAAACGACGTCACCACGACCGGTCTGAGGAACTGCTGGACCAAGTACAGTAGGCTCATCCAGCAGTATAAGACTAAATCTAATATTTTGATTTCAGGATTCTACCACGGACATGGGATGAGGCGACTTCTACAGTAAGGCCTTCAGCCTCAACAACCGCCTGCAGACTCTCTGCGGAGAGCTTGACGTCGAATTCTTTAACGCCTGGAACGATTTCTACGGCCAGAGTAGACTTTTCCAAAGGGACGGCATACACCTGTCCCCATCAGGGCAGCCAGATTTGGAAGGCTCTCAACAACGCCGTGCGTAACGCCCGAACAACAAAAACGACTCTCAGCCACGTCCTTCCATCCCGCCCGTGTAAATAGACACCTCACACCGCAACAGACTCGTAACATTGAACCCTCCAGTAACTCTATTACCAAGCTTCAAGATAACCTAAGAGTCCTTAGTTTCAATGCGTAGCCTAAGAAACAAATTTGATGAACTGCGATGTCTTGCTCTGACAGAAAACGTTGACGTAATTGCTATAACCGAAACATTTATCGACACCACTAATATTGATTTAAGTTCCGAATACAACATAGATGGCTACAGATTCTTCAACAATGATCGTGTAAACCGTAGAGGGGTGGTGTCGCCTTTTTGTCAAAAGCTACTTGCAACCTACTGACAAAACACCAAGAAACAGTAACGTTGAACATTTGTGCGTGCGAGTAAACATTGCAAAGTCAATTTAAATATATCTGTCACTTACAGTCCTCCGGGACAATCACTTGATGGCGATCTTGAAATGTACAGCGTCTTAAGGCAGTCACTTAATAACAGCGACTCACTGATACTAGGAGACTTTAACCTCCCCATATCGACTGGGACACTGTCGGGTACAGAAGGTGAGTCCCATAGAATGATCGAATTTCTAGAGGAAAATTATCTAAGCCAAATGGTTTCTGAACCAACTCGACAAAATAACATACTTGACCTTGTTATAGCGACCCAAGATAACCTAGTCAGTAATGTCACGGTAGGAGAACACCTCGGTTCCTGCGATCATAAACTAGTGCGCGTTGACATTAGAGCTCAAACATCGGTGACTGAAAATAAAGTTAAGGTGCCCAATTTCAAAAGAGCCAACTTCGTAGAAATCCGACGAAAACTAATAGATATGCAACTATCAGATGACGGCAATGCAGAGGACGCCTGGCTAAACTTTAAAAATCACTTACTCACTCAGCAGGACACATTTGTCCCCTTGTGCGAGAAGGAATTAACACTAATAAAGTCCACCTTGGTTTAATAGCGAAATTAAACACTCAGTCAAGGAGAGAAAATTGTCTTACAGGTTAAAGAAAGACCAAAGCACGCGCCTGAAAACATTAGACTTTACAATGATGCAAGGCGACGAGTAAAAGATTAGTGCATCAGGCAAAGCGTAGATATGAAGAAAATATTGCAGCCAACTGTAAAAATAATCCGAAATCCTTCTTCAGTTACATAAACAACAGAAAGGCGATCAGAAGTGGAATTGGACCTTTAATAAACAGCGACGGTGCACTAGTGACTGACAGCCAACACGTTGCAAACCTATTAAATAATTACTTTTCCTCGGTGTTTAATAATAACAGTCCTCCCACCACCACCACCAACACCAGTACTAATGTAAATCCCGAGCATGCATTGTCTAACTTTGAAATAAAACCCGATGAAGTCCTTAAAGCCTCAAATCACTTAAAACAAATAAAAGTCCTGGACCTGATAAAGTATATCCAACTCTGCTGAAAGAAACAAAGAGCGAAATACTCTCCTCCCTCACAACCGTATTCAATATGTCCTTGCGACAAGGCATTGTCCCTTCAGATTGGAAAAAGGCTAACGTGACACCGATTTTAAGAAAGGAGACAAAAGTACCAGGTAATTACAGGCCCATTAGTCTAACTTCGGTTGTAGGTAAGCTACTTGGGGTCATAATTAGAGACAAATTGTGAGTTACCTTGAAAGCCACTCATTAATTGGGGACTCACAACATGGCTTCCGAAACAAAAGATCCTGCCTATCAAATCTATTAACCTTTATAACGACCTCTTCACTGTTTATGACGTAACCAAATCACTGGACGTAGTCTATCTTGATTTCCAGAAAGCGTTTGATAAAGTCCCGCATCATAAATTACTTTACAAATTAAAACAAATAGGTATTGACGGTCAGGTAAACCAATGGATCGCGAATTGGTTGAGCAACAGACAACAAAGAGTAGTGATTGACGGATTTAACTCAGAGTGGGCGCCTGTCACTAGTGGCGTCCTCAGGGCTCGGTTCTTGGCCCAGTGCTCTTCATTATTTACATCAACGACGTGGATGTTGGACTCAATAACCGCATTAGTAAATTTGCAGACGACACAAAGATTGGTAACTCGGTTCTCACTGACGAAGACAGGCAAAGCCTCCAAGAGGATTTGCACAAAATTTCAGCTTGGTCGGATAGATGGGAGATGCCCTTTAACGTAGACAAGTGCCAGGTCCTTCAAGTTGGAACGAGGAATAAAAGTTTGATTACGAAATGCGCGGCGTTAAACTCAAAAGCGTTCAATGCGTCAAGGACTTGGGGTCAAAATCGCGTCAAACCTCAAATTTCACAGCAATGCATCGATGCAGCAAATAAAGCGAACAGAATGTTGGGCTTCATTAAAAGAAACTTTTATTTAAGAATAAAGATGTAATACTCGCTCTACAACAGTTTAGTCAGACCCCACTTGGAATATGCGGTACAGTTTTGGTCTCCTCACCATGCAAAGGATATTGCTAAATTAGAAGGTGTTCAGCGTCGGGCAACGAAAATTATCCCTTCCTTGCGCAACAAATCCTACGAAGAAAGGCTTTCACCCTTAACATGTTCTCTTGAGAAACGTCGCCTCCGAGGAAAACTGATCGAATGTTTTAAAATACTTAATGGTTTCACGAATGTAGACAGATCAACATTGTTTATGATCGATGACACTTTGCGCACGAGGAACAATGGCGTAAAACTCAGATGTAGACAAGTAAATTCAGACTGCACCAAATTTTTCTTCACCAACGTTGTAGTGCGAGAATGGAATAAGCTCCCATCATCAGTGGTCCAGTGTAACACGATTGACTCCTTCAAAAATAAGCTCGACCGTCACTTCCTTCAACTTAATATCAACTAGAGTAGAAATGCAACGTTTTGGAGTCTTCTGATTAATGTAAAATCACTTAGGTTTAAGGACAGACCACCAAGTCTGGACCATGGGGTCTGTGTGGTCTGATTTTCTATGTAAATCTATGTAAATCTCTCTCTCTCTCTCTCTCTCTCTCTCTCTCTCTCTCTCTCTGCATTTGTTTGCATAATTAATGTTTGTTTGTTAATCTGTCTACCTCTCAATTTGAATATATAAATAATAATAATAATAATAATAATAATAATAATAATAATGATAATAATAATAATAATAATAATAATAATAATAATAATAATAAAAGTTTAATTAGTAGGCTAGTAGTAGTAGTAGTAGTAGTAGTAGTAGTAGTAGTAGTAGTAGTAGTAGTAGTAGTAGTAGTAGTAGGAAGAGGAGGAGGAGGAGGAGGAGGAAGAACACATGGCCTGCATATAAGGTTGAACATAAGAAAAGTAAAAAAATAACGATGATGATGATAAGAAGAAAAAGAAGAAGGAAAAGAAGAAAAAAAAAAGAAGAAGCAGAATAGCGGTGATAATGATGATGATAATAATAATAATAATGATAATAATAATAATAATGATAATAATAATAATAATGATAATAATAATAATAATAATAATAATAATAATAATAATAATAATAATAATAATAATAATAATAATAATAATAATAATAATAATAATAATAATAATAATAATAATAATAATAGCAATAGTAATAAAAGCAATACTAGCACTCACCCAAGCGTAATTCTGGTGTAATTTTCGTTTTTGTTCATCTTGTTCTCCTATTCTTGCGATAACAAACTTGGTGATAACATTAACGTGATCATTCATGTATAATTATATAACGGCAAAGACACATACGCACGCACACACACGCACACTCATTAATTTCTAAGCTGTTCTCACTTTCACCATTTCTAAAACGGTTTATCATCACACGTTTTTTGTAGCACCAATAATAATAAGAAAAAAATAGCACTCCCACCATTTCCTTGAATTTTTAACTTATTTCAAGCCTTATTTAAGCTTTTCCAGGCGTTAGAAATGGCACCATGAGATCACTGGCACCTTATCTTCCCTTTCCTGGCACCGGCACTCTGGGAAACACGTAATTCGCTCTAAAATTTGAAAATATAAATTTGGCACTTTCCCGCCCGCAACTTTTCCCCTTCATATTTATCACCTTATCTAAGCTTCAAACCTCCTAGAAGTGGCACCATATGATCACCGGCACCTTTGCTCTCCTCTCCTGGCACTTGGTACTCGGGGAAACACGCAACTCGCGGTAAACTGGAAAAAAAATATTGTTCGTGGCCACTGGAGAAAACATGGAGGGTGACTTTTCCCTTCCTCCTTCACCTTTTCCCTTATTTCCAGCCTTATGTAAACGTCCCACGGGATAGGAATGGCACCATATGATCACTGGCACCTGATCTTCCTTTTCCTGGCACCTGACACTTTGGGAAACATGTACGTCGCACGAAAACACGAAAAATAACGTTGTCACTGGGGGGTAAATTCTTCACGTCAACCTCCGCCTTCACTTCCACCCTCCACTTTTAACGCCATTATCACCTTAT
This sequence comes from Eriocheir sinensis, assembly GCF_024679095.1. Classification (NCBI taxonomy): domain Eukaryota; kingdom Metazoa; phylum Arthropoda; class Malacostraca; order Decapoda; family Varunidae; genus Eriocheir; species Eriocheir sinensis. The sequence goes on along the minus strand of NW_026111766.1, from coordinate 290,066 downwards.
CTAAGCCTTCCGCGGACTATAAATGGCACCCACGTAATCTCTGGTACTTCTTATCCTTTCTGTGGCACTTTGGTTCGTTGGCGCCGTGTATTTAGCGGAAAATGAGTAAAAATGATGAAGTTGAGCGCGCCGTCACACTATCACGTAACAAAGGACGCCGAGAACTCAGCTGATCTGCGCGGGAGACTGTTGGCTCCTTCTTCTTCTTCTTCTGTGCTGTTCTTTATAATCTTTTTATCTTCTCCTTATTCTTATCCTACTTGTATTTCTCCTTCCTTTCCGTGTTACTTTTTCCTTTTTTTCTATTTTCCTCTTTTTCTATTCTCAAACTTTTTTTCCTCCATTTTTTCTATCTTCAGTAATTCCTCTTTCTTTTCTTTTTCCTCTTTATTCCTTCCTCTTTTCCTCCCTCTTTTCTTCCATTCTTTTTTATCAAAATTTCTTTCCCTTCTCTTTTTTCCTTACTCTTTTATTATATTGTTATGCCGGACGTGTTACTTGGGTTCCGTGTCGCCGTCAGGAGACTCCGTGGGAGGGAGATATGTAAACACCTTGCACAGCTTATGTAGTTTAATATGCTTCCTTAGTAGTACACTTCACTCTGACTCTTCACTGACCACTAGCTTACTGGGACTGGGACTGACTCCTCTCGCCCTCTTCTCCTATATATATTCAGAACAGTACAGTCTAGAACGTTACAGTATATTTCAGATCATACAAGAACATGTAGCAAAAATATGTGCGAGTTGGGATAGACGCCGGGGGAAGCTTCCAGCACAACAATATTTTATCTTGTTTTTGGGGGGGGGGATTTTCGTTGGGGATATCCCCAAAGGGAGTAAGGCGGTGCATGCCGCGCAACCTCGCAGACGGCTGGTAGTGAGATGCCCAATTCCTTCATGGATGAGGCCCAACAACGGGGCTGAGGGTGTCGGAAAGAGCCCACCTTTCCACCCCCATGGTAACTGATAGGTCTCGAACCCGCGCCCAAGCACCCCGCCGAAGCGCAAGGCGGAGACTCTACCACGGGACCACGGGAGCCCCCATATTTTATCTTCCCTCTTCTTCCTTCTTTTCTTCTTTCCTTCCTCCCTTACGCTCTCTCTCCTCCTTTCTTCCCCTTTTCTTCCCCTTGCATATTCTCCGGGTTTATTTAGCTTGGTGTCGTTTTGTCATCACGATATACGCTAAAAAGACAGACTAGGCTACGTTGTGTTGCTCTGAGACGCGCAATTATTGACTTCCCTGCTGTAAAATATAGGATGTGATTTTTCAAGCTTTCTTTCACGTCCAATCGGCCAGGGCAACAATATTGTCTCTGTTATTATTGTTATTTTTATTATTATTATTGTGAACATTATCGAGATTCACGAAAACAAGGAAAAACGGGAAAAAAATAATGTGATGGCTTTCTTCTACGTCAAATCGGCTACGGAAACCATATCATCACTGTGATTATTGTTATTTTATTAATATTGATATACTTAACAAGATCATAAAAGGACAACAGGAAAAAACGGAAAAAAATATATAGGCTTTAGCTGTAATTGTGGTGCTTTCTTGCACCTCAAATCGCCTACGGCAACAATATTATCACTGTTATTATCGTTACTTTTACTGTTATTGGTGTTGTTAAGATTCGTCGAGGGAAAAGAGGAAAAGGCACATGATATTAGGCCAACGTAAACAGACCGAGTCTCCCTGTTAAGAAAATCATAAAAGTCCCCCTTTCAAAAATAGCCTAATATTTCACGATTCATCCATTTCTTCTTTCCTTTCCCTTATTAGTAGTTATTATTCTTTCCTCTCCTTTCTTTTCTTTCCTCCCTTCTAATTCTTCCTGCTCTTTGTTTCTTGTCATTTTTCTTTCCTCCTCTTTTCTTTTTAATTATTATGAAAATAACGTCTACATCCATGACCCAAACTAACAAATAATTATGACAGGGATATTTAGGTCTGCCTCCCTCTGTCTCTTTCTGGCTGTCTCTGTGTTTCTGTCCGTTTCTGTCCGTCTGTCTCTTCTATTTGTCTGTCTGTTTCGTCCATCTGTCTGTGAATTTCTGTCTCTGTTTCTTCTATCTGTCTGTCTGTTTCTGTGTTTCGTCTATCTGTCTGTGAATTTCTGTCTGTTTCTTCTATCTGTCTGTCTGTTTCTGTCTCTGTTTCTTCTATCTACCTGTCTGTTTCTGTCTCTGTTTCTTCTATCTGTCTGTCTGTTTCTGTCTGTTTCTTCTATCTGCCTGTCTGTTTCTGTCTCTGTTTCTTCTATCTGCCTGTCTGTTTCTGTCTCTGTTTCTTCTATCTGTCTGTCTGTTTCTGCCTCTGTTTCTGCCTGTCTGTTTCTGTCTCTGTTTCTTCTATCTGTCTGTCTGTTTCTGTCTCTGTTTCTGCCTGTCTGTTTCTGTCTCTGTTTCTTCTATCTGTCTGTCTGTTTCTGTCTCTGTTTCTGCCTGTCTGTTTCTGTCTCTGTTTCTTCTATCTGCCTGTCTGTTTCTGTCTCTGTTTCTTCTATCTGCCTGTCTGTTTCTGTCTCTGTTTCTGTCTGTCTGTTTCTGTCTCTGTTTCTTCTATCTGTCTGTCTGTTTCTGTCTCTGTTTCTTCTATCTGTCTGTCTGTTTCTGTCTCTGTTTCTTCTATCTGTCTGTCTGTTTCTGTCTCTGTTTCTGCCTGTCTGTTTCTGTCTCTGTTTCTTCTATCTGCCTGTCTGTTTCTGTCTCTGTTTCTGTCTGTCTGTTTCTGTCTCTGTTTCTTCTATCTGCCTGTCTGTTTCTGTCTCTGTTTCTTCTATCTGTCTGTCTGTTTGTGTCTCTGTTTCTGCCTGTCTGTTTCTGTCTCTGTTTCTGTCTGTCTGTTTCTGTCTGTCTGTTTCTTCTATCTGCCTGTCTGTTTCTGTCTCTGTTTCTTCTATCTGCCTGTCTGTTTCTGTCTCTGTTTCTTCTATCTCCCTGTCTGTTTCTGTCTCTGTTTCTGTCTGTCTGTTTCTGTCTCTGTTTCTGTCTGTCTGTTTCTGTCTCTGTTTCTTCTATCTGCCTGTCTGTTTCTGTCTCTGTTTCTTCTATCTGTCTGTCTGTTTTTGTCTTTGTTTCTGCCTGTCTGTTTCTGTCTCTGTTTCTGCCTGTCTGTTTCTGTCTCTGTTTCTGCCTGTCTGTTTGTCTCTTTCTTCTATCTGCCTGTCTGTTTCTATCTGTTTCTGTCTGTCTGTTTCTGTCTCTGTTTCTGTCTGTCTGTTTCTGTCTGTCTGTTTCTTCTATCTGCCTGTCTGTTTCTGTCTCTATTTCTTCTATCTGCCTGTCTGTTTCTGTCTCTGTTTCTTCTATCTGCCTGTCTGTTTCTGTCTGTCTGTTTTTGTCTCTGTTTCTGTCTGTATGTTTCTGTCTATGTTTCTTCTATCTGCCTGTCTGTTTCTGTCTCTGTTTCTTCTATCTGCCTGTCTGTTTCTGTCTCTGTTTCTTCTATCTCCCTGTCTGTTTCTGTCTCTGTTTCTGTCTCTGTTTCTGTCTCTCTGTTTCTGTCTCTGTTTCTGTCTGTTTGTTTCTGTCCCTGTTTCTTCTATCTGCCTGTCTGTTTCTGTCTCTGTTTCTTCTATCTGTCTGTCTGTTTCTGTCTCTGTTTCTTCTATCTGCCTGTCTGTTTCTGTCTCTGTTTCTTCTATCTGCCTGTCTGTTTCTGTCCCTGTTTCTTCTATCTGCCTGTCTGTTTCTGTCTCTGTTTCTTCTATCTGTCTGTCTATTTCTGTCTCTGTTTCTTCTATCTGCCTGTCTGTTTCTGTCTCTGTTTCTTCTATCTGCCTGTCTGTTTCTGTCTCTGTTTCTTCTATCTGCCTGTCTGTTTCTGTCTCTGTTTCTTCTATCTGCCTGTCTGTTTCTGTCTCTGTTTCTGTCTGTTTCTGTCGGTCTGTCTGTCTGTTTCTGTCTCTGTTTCTTCTATCTGTCTGTCTGTTTCTGTCTCTGTTTCTTCTATCTGCCTGTCTGTTTCTGTCTCTGTTTCTGTCTGTTTCTGTCGGTCTGTCTGTCTGTTTCTGTCTCTGTTTCTTCTATCTGTCTGTCTGTTTCTGTCTCTGTTTCTTCTATCTGTCTGTCTGTTTCTGTCTCTGTTTCTTCTATCTGTCTGTCTGTTTCTGTCTCTGTTTCTTCTATCTGCCTGTCTGTTTCTGTCTCTGTTTCTTCTATCTGCCTCTCTGTTTCTGCCTCTCTTTCTGTCTCTGTTTCTGTCTGTCTGTTTCTGTCTCTGTTTCTGTCTGTCTGTCTGTCTGTTTCTGTTTCTGTTTCTTCTATCTGCCTGTCTGTTTCTGTCTCTGTTTCTGTCTGTCTGTGTCTGTCTCTGTTTCTTCTATCTGCCTGTCTGTTTCTGTCTCTGTTTCTGTCTCTGTTTCTCATATCTGCCTGTCTGTTTCTGTCTGTTTCTTCTATCTGCCTGTCTGTTTCTGTCTCTGTTTCTGTCTGTCTGTTTCTGTCTCTGTTTCTGTCTGTCTGTTTCTGTCTGTCTGTTTCTGTCTCCTTTATGTCTGTCTGTTTGTTTCTGTCTCAGTTTCTGTCTGTCTGTTTCTGTCTCTGTTTCTTCTATCTGCCTGTTTGTTTATGTCTCTCTTTCTTCTATCTGTCCGTCTGTTTCTGTCTTTCTTTCTGTCTATTTACGTTTGTTTCTGTTTGTCTCCTTCTGTCTGTTTCTGCCTGTCTTTCTATCTGTCCGTCTCTGTCTCACCCGTAGTAAGTCTGTTTTGGAGCTGCTAGACACGTTGAGTAACCTTCATTGCGCCGGAAAATATAACAAATAGTGTATAAATAAAATAAAAAAATCTCCCGGAAACCCACACGAAAGATGAAACGAAGAGAAAAGCGTAGAAATGTTTCATATTGTTCTGGTTTTGAGGGTGTTAGATGGGGTTCTAGCTTGGAAAATTAAGAAAAATGATTATTCGGGTTATTGGATATAAATAGTCCTAACACATATACCTTTCATAATATAAATCCTCCGAGCATCAAACTATGTCCCTTTAAACAGGTTAAATGGACAGTTTGACAGGTTACTGCGCAAGGCTAGAGGGCTGGCCTTCAATCTGCTATTTTTCCTCTCTTTTTCCATTTTTAAAGGCGTATTTCTTGGCATTGTGAAGTCTGCCATTGACACCCGTTTTCTGCCTCACTAAATCTGGGGAGACCATTCTTCTTCTTCTTCTTCTTTTGACCTGTAACGCTTTGTATCACTTCTTAGGTCCTCCTCCTCTCGTTCCTCCCTTCTTATTCACACAATGTTATTTTCTAACCTGAAATAAAGCCACTTATATTCACTTATTCAGACATTTGTGCCCTTTTTTCCCAGCACTGCGCGAGGAACACTTTTGCTAACTTTACCATTCTTCTTTCCGTTTCCTTTTGTCTCCATACAGCCCCAACACCGTGCAGATCGCCTGTTTTCCTCCTCGAGTCTCCTAGCCCACTCCTCTCCGCCTATTACCATCACTACTCCTGCCACCAACTCCCCTCTCTGCCTCTCATAGTTGCTGCATTCCACTATTAGGTGTTCTACTGTTTCCATCTGCCCCGTCCTACAGCTACAGTCCTGGTTTCCCCCGTCCCTGTTCCTGCCGTTTACCTCCAGGGTTCACGTTCTTGCTTTAAACCATAGTTTGCTCCCCCATTCTCCTCAATGACAGTGTACTCCCTGGTTTCTGTTTCCTGCTGTACCATTTTAGCGTTGACTTGCCACTCATTCCTTCCTGCCATTTGACTTGTCCGTTCCTTTCTACTGCCTTCTCCACATCCCTGATCTCCATTTCATTCCACTCTTCCCTCAGGTGTTCTCTCCTTTTCCACCTCTCTAACTCTTTCCCCCAGGTGGACTTGTTTCCACTTTCTTGCAGTATTTTCTTTGCCCATCTCTCCTCACTACTCTTTTCAATTTTCTTAAGGACGCCTACCTTGCCCTGTACAATTCTTTCCTTGAACGTACTCCATCCCCTATCTCCTCTGACGGCCTCTACCGCTGTGCTCCTAGGGGCTCCTAATCCCCACCGGCCTACTGTGTTCTGAACTTTTTCTAGCTGTGCAATGTCCCCTTCTCTGTAGTGCGTTATCTCTGATTCATAGAGGCAATATGGTACACCTACTCCTTTCCACAGACTTCGCCCTACATCATATTTGTTTACTACTCTATTGCCTCCATTTATTATCATCCCTGACATCCTCCTTCATTCACTTTCCTCTGTTTCTCCCCACCTATGCCTTCCTTGCTAACCTCCATTCCTAAGTACATATATTTATCGACTACCTCCAGCACGTTGTTTCCTAGTACCCATTGGTTACTGCCTCCACTACCAAACTCCATAACCTTACATTTTCTTTCACTAAATTTCAGGTCCCACTCCTCCATATGCCTGAGCTATGCAGGATCTCCTCCATCTCCTCTTTCCTCTCCGCCATCAACACTACATCATCAGCGTAAGCCAGGCACCCTAACTTCTCTCTCCCTATCTCTACCTTCCCCGGCTTTACTAATTCTCACTATCAGCTCCTCGAGGTACATGTTGAAAAGCGTCGGGGACATCACACAGCCTTGTCTGACTCCTACTTTATTTTCTAACCACCCAGTAGTGACGTCTCCTAACGTGAACTGCACCTCATTTCCCTCATATAGGCTCTGTATTATATTTACTATCTAAACAAGCCCGGCTTGATCTTGATCTTGATCTTGATGTCACAGGTGGCTCGGGATTTCTCCCCAGCAAGGCCTTTGTATCGGCAGCTCCTGTGAAAAGAAAACAAAACATGCGGAAAGTCTTGTTCTCGGGGCAGGATGTCGTTCCCTACATCTCGCACGCCACATGCCCTCCAATAACTCTTTCACTGCCTCGATCACTCGTCCACTCGTCTCTCCACTGAGCCCCAGCAGCAGCACCGGCTCAGGCCCAAAGAAGAAGAAGAGTAGATTCAACGGAGCTGCCTGCGTAGCGACCTAAGCATTACTTTTTCTCGTGTTTACCTTCAAACTACAATGAAGAGAAGTTCCGCAGCCTTTAAGAAGAAGGTGAAGGTGAAGGGAAAGTAAGAAAAGCTGCAGAGAAGCCTTCACATGACGAAAGTGCCTCCACCACCGCTTCCACCACCACCACCACTACCACCAAGTCACCACACTAAGGTATCTTAGTACGATGTAATTATAAGGTATTACCCTTCGAAGAAGGGTAATACCTTATAAGAAGTCCGCCTCTCCCTTCGCCACTCCAAGACAAGCCTGGGGAACCGGGGTTGGGGGGGGAGGCAAAATCACTGAAAAATTTCCCAAGAAAAATCCCTAAATGAAGGAAAAATCCCTAGTCTCGAAAGTAAGGAAAGTCCCAACTTTACAACCTAATATCCCCCCCTGCTAACCAAGGGGGGCTGCGCCCCTCTTGGACCCCCCCCCCCACATGTATGATGCGCCGGAAAATCGTGTTTTTTTTTTTTCAGTGGGGAGCATTTTTAAACTACTCCAACCGAACTTTACGACCTGCTAACGAGAGGACTTCGCCCCCCTCGACCCCCCTCCTAACCAAGGGGGGCTGTGCCCCCCCTGGACCCTCCTGCTTCC
>NW_026111766.1:80000-277500 GCF_024679095.1 Eriocheir sinensis | reverse complement strand
TTTGATATATCCAGCGCAATAGCAAAAGTTTCACCGAAACGGCTAAGAGAGGATGACCAAGAGTCAGTTAAGAAGGCTAGGATATCACCAGTAGAACGCCCCTTGCGGAACCCATACTGGCGATCAGATAGAAGGTCAGAAGTGGAAAGGTGCTTTTGAATCTTCCGGTTAAGGATTGATTCAAAAGCTTTAGATAGACAAGAAAGTAAAGCTATAGGACGGTAGTTTGAGGGATTGGAGCGGTCACCCTTCTTAGGCACAGGCTGTATGAAGGCATACTTCCAGCAAGAAGGAAAGGTAGATGTTGACAGGCAGAGGCAAAAGAGTTTGACCAGGCAGGGTGACAGCACGGAGGCACAGTTTTTAAGGACAATAGGAGGCACTCCATCAGGTCCATAAGCCTTCTGAGGATTGAGGCCAGAGAGGGCATAGAAAACATCATTTTGAAGAATCTTTATAACAGGCATCAAGGAGTCAGAGGGGGGATGAGTAGGAGGAATATGCCCAGAATCGTCCAGAGTGGAGTTTTTAGAAAAAGTTTGAGAGAAGAGTTCAGCCTTAGAGATAGATGAGACGGCAGTGTTGCCGTCAGGACTGAGGAGTGGAGGGAAAGATGAAGAATATGTATAGAGTATAGTAATTTTTAGGGAAATAAAATTATTCTGATTCTCTCTCTCTCTCTCTCTCTCTCTCTCTCTCTCTCTCTCTCTCACTCTCCCCCCCCCCTAGGTGTATGGCTGTTCCCGCTAATCTGTTGTCAAATCACCTCACATCTGTCCTTTATTTGTCACAGGTGGAGGTTTGAGACTGACTGGTGCTGAGTAAATGCTATTGTATTCCATTTTCCTGTACAGTCCTGAGTGCACTGGGTGGGCTATTTTTGTTTCCTTTCTTGTTGCTCCTCAGCTCCTCCTTTGATGTAAAGAAACAGATCATCATTGTCATGGTTAAACCTGCTTCTCGATCAAGAGTATTGCCCCATTCCCCCGTCACGTGGTTCCACTGACTTGCATGTTTTGGTTCTAACTCCACATCCTCACCATCGTCACTGTTCTCCTGCTGCCCCGCTCCCTGTCACAGTCTCCTCTCAACTTGCATATTTTGGTTTTCCTGAGGCCTCATCAGCATTATTGCCAAGCTTGGGTTCTTTTATTCCTGTTTTACTCATGTTGTCAAATCACATCAGCTGTATATGTCATTTCAGAGGTAAAAAAGAAATTGAGTTCTTGGTATTAATTCGGCCTCATCAGCACCACAATCCCAGCTTGTAATCTCCTACTCATGTTTTTACTCCCATCTTCTGTTGCCAAGTCAGGTCGTCATATCCTTTCAAAGAAGAGGTATGGTGTTGGTTATATCTCTGTGCCCCGGCATCACTACCTGGGCCTGCATTCTTTGCTCATGTGTGTTGGACTCATCCTTGTCTGCTGGCAAATCACATCAGGCATATATATCCTTTCAGAGACTCGTCTGGAGCCCAGGAAGAAGCTTGTGTCTGAGTACGAGTCGCTGATGGAAGTGGCGGCGCTGTCAGCCAGAGTCCAGCTGGCCACCTCCGGGTCCATAGTCGTGGGGGGCATCTTGGCGGAGGGGACTGTAAGGGTTCATGGAGCTCCTGGCTCAAATTACAAGCAAAAGGTGTCTCAATTACTGCCTCAAATTAGAGTATTAGGAAGATGAATTATGATGACTTACATGTCTCCAATAAGTTTATAATTTCCTGCTGTGTATAAATGCATCACAGTATCTTCTGGTCTGGATTCAGTACTTGAAGGGCGGGAACTTGAGGCTGCTGAGTACCCCCTTGGCCGAGGGAGGGCACCAGGCCTTCCTCACACTTAGCTTTACTCAGGTGAGGTTGGTGGAGGCTGAGTTTAATGAGTCATTAGCTTGTCCTCACACTTCTTAAAGGTAGAGGTGGGTGCCTGTGGCATGGCTGTGGTGCTCATCTGCAAACCATTGGCCCTTTGAGCCTGTGTTGGGGAAGAAACACTCACACTGGGGCAGGCCAGGGGGAGTCCTGGGAATGCCACACTGCACCTTCCCCTGGTTTACTCAGCTGCTTGTTTATGGACCCTCCTCAAGGGGAGGATGAACAGCTGGGTGAGCTGCATGCCCTGCACAGGCTGGGATTCAAACCTTGGCCCGTGCAGTCATGGCCAGGCATGGTGACCATTGCTCCACTTCTTTTACTGTCCCTCAAGTTATCTTTCCTGACTGTTAACTTTAGCCAGCAAGGTTGGTGGCTTGTGAGGTTTAGTTCATATGACATTGTTGTTGTGTGACTTTACAGGAGATTGTCACAGACAGAACATAACTTTAAGTGTCTGCAAAAATATGATGACTTGTAAAAGGAAACAGAAGCCAGAACTGCAGTTTTAACATTATTTTCCTCCTCTGTGTAGGTCAACCGCAAGAGTCTGGACTTCCAGATCAAGTATGGGTGCAGCCTGCAGCACCTCCACGGGGTAGTGAGCCAGCTAAAGGCCCACCTGGAGCAGTCTGGCAGCCTCAGCGCCCTGCCGGCCCTCGTGGAGTGATTGTCTTGCTGTCTGGAGTGACTTAGGAGGCTGGACAAGGGAAAGGGAAGGCATGGTTAGGGTAGTGATTGTCCTGCTGTTTGGGGTGACTTAGGAGGCTGGACAAGGGAAAGGGAAGGCATGGTTAGGGTAGTGATTGTCCTGCTGTTTGGGTGACTTAGGAGGCTGGACAAGGGAAAGGGAAGGCATGGTTAGGGTAGTGATTGTCCTGCTGTTTGGGTGACCTAGGAGGCTGGACAAGGGAAAATAATGCAATCAAATGGTCACAACTTTTTAACCCTTTAAATTGGGCACAGGCAGAGACTGACGCTGGGTGTGGGTGGAGCAGCTGGATACATGGACCTTGGTGGGTGTGTGAGTGCCTCCCAAAGAAGAGTTCCCAGTGCCACGGCTCCCAAGACCTTTGCCAAGCTGGGCAATGTCAGTCTGGTCATTGGACACAAGTCGCGGCAGGTGGCAAAAGTGGACGTGGCTGGTGAGTAGTGTGGACTTTGTAGTGATTCTTTTTATCCGTGTATTTATTTATGTTTGGAGCAGGTTTTATTATAATTCCTTCTTCTTTTCTCTTTTTCTCATTTTCTCCTGGTAATGGTTCCTCTCTGTTTTCCTTTTTTTCTGGACTAGGTTTTATTGTTGTAAGATTAGGTGTTGTTAGATATAGTATTGTTTGGTGTTAATAGGTTTAGATCAGAGTATTAGTCTTTTCCTTTTTCTATCTTTTTCTCCCTCCTCCTCCTCCTCCTGGTAGTAGTGATTCTTTTTCTTTTCTTTCTCCTTTTCTTTCTCTTTTTCTTTTCTTTTTTCTATTTCCTCCTCCTTCCCCTTCTCTTTGTTCTTCCTCCATTCCTCTTCCTGTATATACAGTGATGCATGCTTTCTTTTTCTGTGTGTCTCTAAACATGTCCACTGTTCATCTCAGTAAACAAGTCTGTCTTTAACTACTTGTGTATATGTACAGTACACTTCATGCATGGTGTCTTTGTATTGATAAGCAAGTCTTTCTTTTGTAAGCTGAAGGAGGATTGTTTATCATAGTATACAAGCCTGCTTCAACTTATGCTTATGCACTCAAACCTGACATGCACTCATCTCCTAGCACAAAACTTCTCTCTGGGGGTTCTGGTAAACCTGCCTCTTACAACAATGGGTAATCCTAGACTATTGTTGCTTACTATGGGTAATCCTAGACTATTGTTACCTACTATAAATAATCCTAGACTATTGTTACTTACTATGGGTAATCCTAGACTATTGTTGCTTACTATGGGTAATCCTAGACTATTGTTACCTACTATAAATAATCCTAGACTATTGTTACTTACTATGGGTAATCCTAGACTATTGTAACTTACTATGGGTAATCCTGGACTATTGTAACTTACTATGAATAATCCTAGACTATTGTTACTTACTATAAATAATCCTAGACTATTGTTACTTACTATGGGTAATCCTAGACTATTGTAACTTACTATGGGTAATCCTAGACTATTGTTACTTACTATGGGTAATCCTAGACTATTGTAACTTACTATGAATAATCCTAGACTATTGATACCTACTATAAATAATCCTAGACTATTGTTACTTACTATAAATAATCCTAGACTATTGTTACTTACTATGGGTAATCCTAGACTATTGTAAGTTACTATGGGTAATCCTGGACTATTGTAACTTACTATGAATAATCCTAGACTATTGTTACCTACTATAAATAATCCTAGACTATTGTTACTTACTATGGGTAATCCTAGACTATTGTAACTTACTATGGGTAATCCTGGACTATTGTAACTTACTATGAATAATCCTAGACTATTGTTACTTACTATATATAATCCTAGACTATTGTTACTTACTATGGGTAATCCTAGACTATTGTTACTTACTATGGGTAATCCTAGACTATTGTTACTTACTATGGGTAATCCTAGACTATTGTTACTTACTATGGGTAATCCTAGACTATTGTTACTTACTATGGGTAATCCTAGACTATTGTTACTTACTATAAATAATCCTAGACTTTTGTTACTTACTATGGGTAATCCTAGACTATTGTTGCTTACTATGGGTAATCCTAGCCTATTGTTACTTACTATGGGTAATCCTAGACTATTGTTACCACATTTGCCACAAAACCTTTCCTCTCTGGGGGTTCTGGTAAACCTCTTACAACAATGGGTAATCTGTGGTTATTAGTTCTAAATTTACAAAGACTTATTCTGTACAGCTTTGGTAACCTTATTAAGTAGCTTTGAAAAGAGAAACTGTCCTTATAAGTCACATAAGTACTGCATGATGATTTACTGTTGAATGCCACTCGGAGATCCAGTGATCCTTAACATTCCTCTGGAAAGCAAGTTTCAAGCAGTGTGTTGTGAACCTCTTGTTCCAGACACATCCCCGACATGCTCAGCTGAGTTGTTCAACAGCGATTTTATACTTCATCCTTGGTGATTTGTAACTATTTTCATTATGCATTTTAAAAAAGACATTGATACATTGCATAACAGTTTCTCTTGTTTACCGGAAATTATCCTTGAGTCAACCAAAGCCTTGTCAAACTATCACTTTGCTCTTAAAACTACCCATGGAAATACTACTAACACAACGTCTACCAAAGCCTTGTCAAGCTATCACTTGGCTCATAAAACTGCCCATGGAAATATTACTACTAACACAACCTCTACCAAAGCCCTGTCATATTATAACTAGGCTCGTAACACTACCCATGGATGTACCCAGAGAGTCTTATCCATTGTTGGCGTGTGAGACCTGAACTCTCTGAGGATATTGACCCAGGCCTTTTTATTTATTTTATTTTTCTTTATTTTTTTACAACAAAGGAGGCAGCTCAAGGGCACACAAAAAAAGAAAACAATAATAAAAAAAAGTCCGCTACTCGCTGCTCCCAAAAAAGAATTAAAAGAGGTGGCCGAAACAAAGATCAATGTCGGAAGGAGAGGTGTCCTGATACCCTCCTCTTGAAAGAGTTCAAGTCGTAGGCAGGAGGAAATACAGATGAAGGAAGATTGTTCCAGAATTTACCAGCGTGAGGGATGAAAGAGTGAAGATGCTGGTTAACTCTTGCATGAGGGGTTTGGACAGTGTAGGGATGAGCATGAGTAGAAAGTCGTGTGCAGCGGGGCCGCGGGAGGGGGGGAGGCATGCAGTTAGCAAGCTCAGAAGAGCAGTCAGCGTGGAAATATCGATAGAAGATAGAAAGTCCCAGCAATGTCAGTCAGCCAGGCACTGTTCCCTACACGCTTCCCATGAACCTCTGCTGTGGGTCAATGGCCACACCCAACACACTCATTATCCCTGTCAGTAATAGCAAACAGACCCCAAAAAGTGATGGAAATGAACTCTATGGAATGTAAGGGAGGCAGAAAACTGTAAAAGCTGACATTGTTTTTTAAGCTGGTAATAGTTGGCATTTCTTCATGAGGGAGAGCTGGCAATACTGTTTTTCATGCCCAAGGCAAGGCTTAGGTAGTCTTACGCTTGACAAATTAAACGGATCAATGAACACTTTCAAAATAATAGGAATATTAATAATATGACACACACACACACACACACACACACACACACACACACACACACACACACACACACACACAATAACATCCTTAGCACACACAGTAGCTAAAATAACAGTAGTAGCCTAGCACACTGACCCCCCATGACCTGACCTGACCTCTGCCATGTGCATAACTAAACTCAATCCTCCCTGTCATCCCTGCCCTGTTGTGCCGTGTCCTCTGCTGCCCCGTGCTGCCCCGCGTCGCCCCGCCAGTGCCCCATCAGGACGTCATTGTCTCCAGTCATGCGGTCCAGCGAGTCACCGCTCTACCGCATGGCACTGACCCCAAGGACGTCCCGGTGAGTCAGTCCGTCTGTCAGTGAGGGACATAACCCCTGCCTGAGCTAACCCATCGCTGAGTCAGGCATTCATTATTTGTGTTATTTCAAGCCATAAGAGTAGCTTAGCATATGAGGAGGAGGAGGAGGCATCCATCAGTTTACTCAAGCACTATCTCAAGAGCATAATGTAACATAAGATAATAAGGAGTCTGCAAGAGGCTGATAGGCCAACACAAGGCAGCTCCTCACTATCCATGAAATCATCTAACCTCTTCTACCCGGCTCTCACACCACCAAAGCCTTATTAACACCCCTTACTAATTAAAGCCCTTCATACATTTGTAAGCCTCCATCAAGTCTCCTCACACCCTTCACTTTTCTAGAGAATGCAGGTTTAAATGTTTGGGTCTGTCCTCGTATGACAAGTTTCTCACCCTAAGAGATTGTAACCCTTTTCCATATACAAACACAGGTAAACACACACACATCGACCCTTCCTGACCTGTTGTAACCCTCCACAAATCCACAGCAGGGACGTGGCCACCCCTGCCAAGTCCCTGGACACAGCCCCAAGTGTTCCCTGGTGGGCCATACTTGCTAGGCTCCTCCTCCTCCTCCTTCTCCTTCTCCTCCTCCTCCTCCTCACCCTGCTGCCGTGGAAGGTGAGGGAGAGAGAGAGGGACTTTGATCACTGTCCCAGGCATGGCCAGAGGAATGTTGATGATGAGGTTACCGTAGTATCTTTTTTTTCTTTCCTACTAATTCCTCCACCTCTGAAAACTGAGCTTGTCGTCCGTGATCACACCAATGTTACCTTAGGCTGGGGTTAAGTTCATGAAAGTGTTCTCTCTCTCTCTCTCTCTCTCTCTCACACACACACACACACACACACACACACACACACACACACACACACACACACTTCTGGTCTGGGTCATCACTGTATCTATTCTTTCCAGTTTGTCTGAGGTACAAGTTGTTTCTGGCTGCCACAATGTCTTGGTGCTCCAGTAATATTTGTCTTCCATTCCAACACTTCTTAAATCTAAACCCAAGTTCTCTTATAACTTTCCATAAAGCTGTTCTGCCACCTTGAAAGTTTATTGGGGTTTCCTTGGCTTTCTGTAGCACAGTATTCATCATCATCATTTCCAGGAGATGGCCACGGCAGAAGAGCTTCCAACTTTCTCTATCCAGACACTCCCTCCTTGCCTGCTCAAAGTTTCTCAAAGATCTTTCCCCCCTCTCCCTAGCGTACTCTTGCACCCTATCCCTCCATTTCACTGGAGGTCGTCCTCAGCATTCCCTCCCTCTATCTCACTCACATACATCCTTCTGGCCATCTTACTCTCCTCTATTCGCTCCATGTGGCCAAACCACTTTAAGGTCTGTCGCTTCACTTCTTCCACCACTCCACACTTCTTCCCTGCACCCCTGTGACACATTCCAAAATGCTCGTACACACTTTCATTACTCATTCCATCCATTCTACTCACACCACAAGCACTCCTCAAATAACTCATTTCCACTGCCTGCACTCTAGACCTCTGACTTTCATTCCAGGCCCACGTTTCATATGTGAGGGTTGGTACTATTATTGTATTTCTCAAATCCCTCTTTACCTCCATGCTCACACTTCTGCCATTCATGATTCGTCCCAAAGACCCTACCACCCTTCTTCCTTGCAATGCCCTTTCTCTTGTCTCTCCCACCATACCACCATGCTTACACACAACTGATCCTAGGTACTTAAACTCATTGACCTCCTCCATTTCTTCACCATTCAAAATTATTTTGCATTCTTTTTCACATTCAATTCCCACTCTATATGGGCATACAAAACCTACAACCTCACTTCTACTTTGCTCACAAACCATCACTTTACTTTTGTTGACATTTTCAGCTTTCTCCTTTTACAGACACTACCAAAAACACTGACCAAATTTTATAGGTCACTTTCATTTTCTGCAATGAGCACCGTGTCATCAGCAAACAGTACTGAATTCAGTACCCACTTCCTTCCCTCATCAAACAGTCTTACTCCAACTTCTCCAACTTTGCCCTTCATTTCTCTAATGACACCATCCATATAAATATTGAATAACCATGGTGACATGACACACCCTTGTCTTAAGCCCACTTTTATCTCAAAATGTTTACTTGTTTCTCCATTAATTTTGACACATGCAGATGCATCCTCATAGAAAGACTTTATTGCACTAAGCAGTTTTCCTCCCACACCATAAATCTTTAAAACATCCCACAATGCAATCCAATCGACTCTGTCATAAGCTTTTTCCAAATCCATGAAGGCAGCGTATAGTTTCTTTCCTTTTGCTATTATTTTTTCTACTACCATCCTGATGGCAAATATCTGATCCACACATCCCCTTCCCTTCCTGAAGCCTCCTTGCTCTTCACTGATTTTCTCTTCTGTAAGTCTTTGCACCCTCTCTATTATGACTTTTCCATATACCTTTCCGGGTATACTCAGGAGACTTATACCTCTATAGCTCCCACATTCCCCTCTCCTGCCCTTCCCCTTGTAAACTGGGACAATGATGGCTTTCGTCCAGTCTGCTGCCCCCCCCCCCCCCTCCCATGCTACTTCACATATCTTGACCATCCATTTCACGACTTCATTTCCTCCACACTTCAACATTTCTGCTGTGATTCCATCAATTCCTGCTGCCTTTCCATTTTTTAATCTTTTTCTTGCCTAATTTACTTCTTCATATGTTATACTTCTTTCTTCATATACTCCTCCTCTGCCTCTACTCAAAACTGCTGCTGTTACAGCTGCTGGACGTCCATCCTCAAAATTCATTAAGTTTTTGAAATATTCTCTCCACCTCTTTCACAGCTTCCCCGTCTTTCAACATCTTTCCATTCTCATCCATAACTTCATTTATTTTACTTGAGGAGATATTTTCTGCATTTCTTTTGTTTTTTCCTGTCTCCATATCTGTATTTATCCAGCTTTTCCTTAAAGTTATGCACACTCTTTGCCAATACTACATCCTCATTTAGTCTGTTCCAAACCTCCAGGTTTCTTTGCGGGAAGCTATATTTCTTTGTCTCTCAAGCATCTTTCCTTTCTCAATTGTGTTGCTGGTGTTTCTTCCTTCTCTAAGTAGTAACTAAGCTAACTAAGCTTGTTTTCGTGCTGTCAAAGATAGAGAGGCAGCTCACAGAAGGTATCAGAGCCTTTGCACTCCTGCTAACCATGATCTTTACATTTTCGCCTGAAATCGTTCAAAATCTATTCTTCAACTTACCAAAACCACTTTCATCCATGGCAAATGTCAAAACCTTGCTTTTTCTAATTCTTCCCGTGACTTCTGGCACCTAGCCAAAAATATATCCTCCAACTTCACTTCTTCATCATTCCCTCCACTCCTTGACCCTGACGGCAGCACTGCCGTCTCATCAGCTCTCCTCCTCATACTGATACTCTTTTACCTCTCAAATTCCGCCGCCATGTTGCCTCTCTTTCTATCTTCTATCGATATTTTCATGCTGACTGCTCTTCTGAACTTTCTAACTGCATGCCTCCCCCCCTCTCGCGGCCTCGTTGCACACGACTTTCTACTCATGCTCATCCCTATACTGTCCAAACCCCTTATGCAAGAGTCAACCAGCATCTTCACTCTTTCATCCCTTACGCTGGTAAACTCTGGAACATTCTTCCTTCATCTGTATTTCCTCCTGCCTATGACTTGAACTCTTTCAAGAAGAGGGTATCAGGACACCTCTCCTCCCAAAATTGACCTCTCTTTTTGGACACTCCTTTGACTTCTATTCAGGAGCAGTGAGTAGCGGGCTTTTTTTTTTATATTTTTCTTTACGCCCTTGAAGTCTCCTTAGTTGTAAAAAAAAAAAAAAAAAAAATCTGTCTCAAAGGCTGAACTCATTATTCAAACTTTCTGAAACAACTCCACTCTGGATGATTCTGGGCATATTCCTCCTACTCATCCCCCCTCTGACTCCTTTATGCTTGTTATTAAGATTCTTGGGAATGATGTTTTCTATGCCCTCTCTGGCCTCAACTCTCAGAAGGCTTATGGACCTGATGGAGTGACTTCTGTTGTCCTTAAACACTGTGCCTCCGTGCTGACACCCTGCCCGGTCAAACTTTTTTGTCTCTGCCTATTAACATCTACCTTTCCTTCCTGATGGAAGTATGCCTTCATACAGCCTGTGCCTAAGAAGGGTGACCGTTACAATCCCTCAAACTACCGCCCTATAGCTTTACTTTCCTGTCTATCTAAAGCTTTTGAATCAATCCTAAAGCACCTTTCCACTTCTAACCTTCTATCTGATCGCCAGTATGGGTTCCACAAGGGGCATTCTACTGGCGATCTTCTTGCTCTCTTAACTGACTCTTGGTCATCCTCTCTTAGCCGTTTCGGTGAAACTTTTTTCGGCTGCGCTAGACATATCGAAAACCTTCGATAGAGTCTGGCACAAGTCTTTGCTTTCTAAACTGCCCTCTTTCGGATTCTATCCCTCTCTCTGTTCCTTTATCTCCAGTTTCCTTTCTGGCCGTTCTATCTCTGCGGTGGTAGACGGTCACTGTTCTTCCCCTAAACCTATCAACAGTGGCGTTCCACAGGGCTCTGTCCTATCACCCACTCTCTTCCTGTTATTCATCAATGATCTTCTTTCCATAACAAACTGTCCTGTCCACTCGTATGCCGACGACTCCACTCTGCATTATTCAACTTCTTTCAACAGAAGACCATCACAACAGGAAGTACACGACTCCAGGCTGGAGGCTGCAGAACGCTTAACCTCAGACCTTGCTATCATTTCCAATTGGGGTAAAATAAATTTTGTGTCCTTCAATGCCTCAAAAACCCGATTTCCTCATCTATCAACTCGACACAATCTTCCAAACACCTATCCCCTATTCTTCGACAACACCCACCTGTCACCATCTTCAACACTAAACATCCTCGGTCTATCCATAACTCAAAATCTGAACTGGAAACTTCACATCTCCTCTCTTACTAAATCAGCTTCCTCGAGGTTGGGCGTTCTGTACTGTCTCCGCCAGTTCTTCTACCCTGCACAGTTGCTATCCATATACAGGGGCCTTGTCCGCCCTCGTATGGAGTATGTATCTCACGTGTGGGGCGGCTCCACTCACACAGCTCTCTTGGACAGAGTGGAGGCTTAGGCTCTTCATATCACAGCTCTCCTCCTCATACTGATAGTCTTCTACCTCTTAAATTCCGCCGCAATGTTGCCTCTCTATCTTCTATCGATATTTCCACGCTGACTGCTCTTCTGAACCTGCTAACTGCATGCCTCCCCCCCTCCCGCGGCCTCGCCACACGCAACTTTCTACTCAAGCTCATCCCTGTACTGTCCAAACCCCTTATGCAAGAGTTAACCAGCATCTTCACTCTTTCATCCCTCACGCTGGTAAACTCTGGAACAATCTTCATCTGTATTTCCTCTTGCCTACGACTTGAACTCTTTCAAGAGGAGGGTATCGGGACACCTCTCCTCCCGAAATTGACCTCTCTTTTGGCTACTCCTCTGTACTCTTTTTTAGGAACAGTGAGCAGCGGGCTTTTTTTTTTTCATAATTTTATTTTTTATGCCCATGAACTGTCTCCTTTGCTGTAAAAAAAAAAAATCCTCATTGTCTACTACTTCCATTTTAATCAATAATTTATGAGGCGGTGGCTGAATGGATAGCGAGACGGCCTCGTGTTCAGGAGGACGCGAGTTCAATCCCCGCCCGGTGCCACCAAGCTGGGATTTTTCAGCCGCCGCCGAGTGGCCTAAAACTACCCACATGCTGTCCAGAAGACCACTTATCAACCCGGACTCTAGATTCTATGATCAAAGATGAGCTCCGGGAGGGCAGCATGAGCCAATGCAAGATGGCGCCACTATAAACACTTGCCTGCGCCAGAATGGGCTGGGCCGACCATCAGGCCCCACCGGAAAGAAGCCTTGGACCGACCATCAGGATCCACCGGGAAGAAGCCTACTGGCGCAATAGGCTGTGACGTAAAAAGAGAAAAAAAGTCTCCCTTTCTTCCTTGTTCCAGTGTTGGCAGGTCCATTTCCTTTAATCTTTCTTCATATGTCAATCCCTCCAGTTCTGGAACCATTTTCGTTGCAATCCTTTGTATTCTTTCTAGTTTTTTTATGTGTTTCTTCGTATGGGGAGACCACACCGCCTCCGCAATTTTTTTTTGCTTTTTACAACAAAGGAGACAGCTCAAGGGCACAAAGAAAGGAAACAACAATATAAAAAAAACGCTACTCGCTGCTCCCACAAAAATAATCAAAAGAGGTGGCCGAAAGAAAGGTGTCCTGATACCCTCCTCTTGAAAGAGTTCAAGTCGTAGGCAGGAGGAAATACAGATGAAGGAAGATTGTTCCAGAGTTTACCAGCGTGAGGGATGAAAGAGTGAAGATGCTGGTTAACTCTTGCATAAGGGGTTTGGACAGCATAGGGATGAGCATGAGAAAGTCGTGCAGGGGCTGCGGAGGGGAGGCATGCAGTTAGCAAGTTCAGAAGAGCAGTCAGCGTGGAAATATCGATGGAAGATAGAAAGAGAGGCAACATCGCGACGAAATTTAAGAGGTAGAAGACTATCAGTAGGAGGAGGAGAGCTGATGAGACTCCACTCTGTCCAGAAGAGCTGTGTGAGTGGAACCCCCCCACACATGAGATGCATACTCCATACGAGGGCGGACAAGGCCCCTGTATATGGACAGCAACTGTGCAGGGGAGAAGAACTGGCGGAGACGATACAGAATGCCCAACCTCGAGGAAGCTGATTTAGCGAGAGAGGAGATGTGAAGTTTCCAGTTGAGATTTTGAGTAAAGGAAAGACCGAGGATGTTTAATGCTGAAGAAGCTGAGTGCTAGGGGATAGGTGTTTGGAAGATTGTGTCAAGTTGATAGGTGGAGAAATTGAGTTTTTGAGGCATTGAAGGACACAAGGTTCCTTCTGCCCCAATCGGAAATGATAGCAAGGTCTGAGGTTAAGCGTTCTGCAGCCTCCAGTCTGGAGTCGTGTATATGCATATTCCAATTTTGGTTTAATCATAGTGGTTATATTCTTCTCCATCATATCCTTATCCTTGTAGTGGAATGCTAATCCTATATTTCTTAGCATTCTATTCGTATTTCCGAATATCCTATTAACATGACTCTCAGGCTGTTGATTATCTTGTATTGTCACTCCCAGATCTCTCTCTTCTTGAACTTTTTTTTAATATTTCTCCATCTCCCATTCTATATGTTCATTTTGGTCTCCCTTCACTCTTTTCCTATTTCCATTACATGACATTTATTCACATTGAATTCCATCTCCCATTTCATACTCCAGTCCCAGATCTTATTCAGGTCCTCTTGCAAAATTTCAGTCTTTACTGTTTCTTATATGTCTCAGCAATTTCCCAGTCTGCAGACAGGCTCATGTAACTGCTTA
The DNA here is from genome assembly GCF_024679095.1 of Eriocheir sinensis. Taxonomy (NCBI): domain Eukaryota; kingdom Metazoa; phylum Arthropoda; class Malacostraca; order Decapoda; family Varunidae; genus Eriocheir; species Eriocheir sinensis. The sequence goes on along the minus strand of NW_026111766.1, from coordinate 263,624 downwards.
CTTTCTCCGGCATAACATTTATATATACCAGGAAAAGTATTGCTGCCAATACTGATCCTTGAGGCACTCCACTCTCTACAATTATCCTTTCCGATTTCATGTCCATTACCACTGTGTGTATTTAGGAAATTGGATAGCCTTACTATTTTTTGTGGTAGATTCTGGTGTTTGATTAAGAAATTGGGTAGCCAAACTATTTTTTGTGGTAGATTCTGGTGTTTGATTAAGAAATTGGGTAGCCAAACTATTTCTTGTGGTAGATTTTGGTGTGTATTTAAGTAATCGGGTAGCCAAACTATTTTTAGTGCTAGATTCTGGTGTTTGATTAAGAAATTGGGTAGCCAAACTATTTTTTGTGGTAGATTCTGGTGTTTATTTAAGTAATCAGGTAGCCAAACTATTTTTTGTGGTAGATTCTGGTGTGTATTTAAGTAATTGGGTAGCCAAACTATTTTTTGTGGTAGATTCTGGTGTGTATTTAAGTAATCAGGTAGCCAAACTATTTTTTGTGGTAGATTCTGGTGTGTATTTAAGTAATCGGGTAGCCAAACTATTTTTTGTGGTAGATTCTGGTGTGTATTTAAGTAATTGGGTAGCCAAACTATTTTTTGTGGTAGATTTTGGTGTTTATTTAAGTAATCGGGTAGCCAAACTATTTTTTGTGGTAGATTTTGGTGTGTATTTAAGTAATTGGGTAGCCAAACTATTTTTTGTGGTAGATTTTGGTGTTTATTTAAGTAATCAGGTAGCCAAACTATTTTTTGTGGTAGATTTTGGTGTTTATTTAAGTAATTGGGTAGCCAAACTTTTTTTTGTGGTAGATTTTGGTGTGTATTTAAGTAATCGGGTAGCCAAACTTTTTTTTGTGGTAGATTCTGGTGTGTATTTAAGTAATCAGGTAGACAAACTATTTTTTGTGGTAGATTTTGGTGTTTATTTAAGTAATCAGGTAGCCAAACTATTTTTTGTGGTAGATTTTGGTGTTTATTTAAGTACTCGGGTAGCCAAACTATTTTTTGTGGTAGATTTTGGTGTGTATTTAAGTAATCGGGTAGCCAAACTATTTTTTGTGGTAGATTTTGGTGTGTATTTAAGTAATCGGGTAGCCAAACTTTTTTTGTGGTAGATTCTGGTGTTTATTTAAGTAATCAGGTAGCCAAACTATTTTTTGTGGTAGATTTTGGTGTGTATTTAAGTAGCCGAACTCAGGCAGCTGTTTCTAGCGCCAAACACCAGCTTATTTCAACATCCTCCCCCACTATCCTAAACCTCTGTCTGAATACACTGCAGCCCAAAAAATCTAACCTAACTCACCCTGGCATGAATAACCTAACAGGGGGCCTTGTCACCCCCCCCTCCCCCCCCTGTCTTCACATATCATCTGAGAAAGGGGAATAAATTTAAGCTAACCTAAGCTAATGTAACCCTAGACATTTAAGACTATGGGCCGCTTCACAGTCACTTTGTTTGTTTTGATCGTTACCAATGGCGGTGGTGGCGGCTATAGTATTTCCGTGTCAAACTGGCCGATGGGGTAGTGGCGGCTGCGGGGTTAGCCTAGCCCAGCACCTTGGCACACACTCTCAACACCTCTCGCTTCCCCTGCTGCCGCCACTACCCTATAGGCCAGTTTCACGTGGAACACTATAGCGTTGATCGCCGCCATTGGTAGCAATCAAAACAAACAGAGTGACTGTGAAAGCGGCCCTATGGACACAACTCTTCTTCTTCTTCCACAGGTGTCAGGTTGCTGCACAGGTGAACCAAGATGGAGTCATGGCCTTGGGGCGGCTTGCTAAACAGGTACGCGTGTGTGTGTGTGTGTGTGTGTGTGTGTGTGTGTGTTTACCTGTTGTGTAAGGAAGTGAAGGCTTTCAGATTTATTTTACCCCCACACACACACACAAAAAAAAAAAAAATGGACATATAAAATGGGAGATGGTGAAATATTAAAGAAAGTACATGAAAAGAAAGATCTGGGAGTAATAATGCAAGATAACAAACAGCCTGAGAGTCATGTTAATCGGATATTCGGTGATACGTATAACATGGTGAGAAATATAGGAATAGCATTCCACTACATGGATATGATGAGAAAGTTAATTGCCACCATGATCAGACCAAAATTGGAATATGCGGAGGCAGTGTGGTCTCCTCATAAGAAGAAACACATAAAGAAACTAGAAAGAATACAAAGGATGGCAACAAAAATGGTTCCAGAGCTGGAGGGATTGACATATGAGGAAAGACTTGCCAACACTAGAACAAAGAAGAGAAAGGGGAGACCTAACACGTTGAGCAAAATGGAAGAAGTAGATAACGGTGAGTTACTACTGAGAGAAGGAATTACAACCAGGAACACAAGAGGACATCATAGAAAATTGAGGAAGGGAAGATGCTTGAGACAAAGAAATATAGCTTCCCGCAAGGAAATAAAGAGGTTTGGAACAGACTAAGTGAGGATGTAGTATTGGTGGAGTGTGCAAAGCTTTAAGGAAAAGTTGGACAAATATAGATACGGAGACGGAACCACACGAGCGTAAAGCCCAGGCCCTGTAAAACTACAAATAGGTAAATACAACTAGGTAAATACATACACTTAACTTCCGCTGGCCCACACTGCAAGCTGAAAACATCTAAACTAATCCTAACGTGAACATCATTTACCTAATACGCTTTATTATTATTATTATTATTATTATTATTATTATTATTATTATTATTATTATTATTATTATTATTTATATTTTATTTAATTTTTTTATTTTTTACTCCTAACACTTAACCTCTTGACTGTGGATTTCCTACAGTCCGACCTCTCCAAGCTACAGGAATGGAACAAAAAGTGTCTACGGCTACAATTCAGTCAAGAAAAATGTCAAGTCCTGCACCTTGGGAGGGGATATCCAGCACACCAATACCACATGGGAAACACTCTACTATCCACCACAGAGGCAGAGTAAGACCTGGGAGTATATGTTACCAGGCTACCAGTGAAGGGATATCCAGCACACCAATACCACATGGGAAACACTCTACTATCCACCACAGAGGCAGAGTAAGACCTGGGAGTATATGTTACCAGGCTACCAGTGAAGGGATATCCAGCACACCAATACCACATGGGAAACACTCCACTATCCACCACAGAGGCAGAGAAAGACCTGGGAGTGTATGTTACCAGGATAACAGTGAAGGGATATCCAGCACACCAATACCACATGGGAAACACTTCACTATCCACCACAGAAAGAAGGAATTACAACCAGGAACACAAGAAGACATCGTAAAAAAATTGAGGAAGGGAAGATGCCTGAGAAACAAAGAAATATAGCTTCCTGCAAAGAAATACCTGGACCTGGGACTATTATGTTACCAGGCTACCAGTGAAGGCAAAGTTCCTGACAATCGCAGCGGATGGGTTAACTTCGGTTGGCTACACTGCATGCCAAAACTTTTAAACTAACTTAACGTAACCTATCAAACGGACTTCCTTGACTCCCTCATCGTTTTCGCATTTATTATTTTTTATTTGTTTTATTTTGTTATTTATGTAGTAGTGCTGTTAGGCTTTTTTTTTATTGGGCCTGGTGGTTGGTCCAAGCCCATCTTGGCACAGGCAAGTGCTTATAGTGGGACCATCTATTCTCAATTAAAATATATTATCGATCCCCTTTGTTTTCGAATTCAATCTGAGTATGCTGAATTAACCCGTCCACTGTGGTTGGCAAGGATTTTGCCCTCACTGGTAGCCTGGTAACATACAGTCCCAGGTCTTTCTCTGCCTCTGTGGTGGATAGTGGAGTGTTTCCCATGTGGTATTGGTGTGCTGGATATCCCTTCACTGGTAGCCTGGTAACATATAGTCCCATGTCTTTCTCTGCCTCTGTGGTGGATAGTGGAGTGTTTCCCATGTGGTATTGGTGTGCTGGATATCCCTTCACTGGTAGCCTGGTAACATACACTCCCAGGTCTTTCTCTGCCTCTGTGGTGGATAGTGGAGTGTTTCCCATGTGGTATTGGTGTGCTGGATATCCCTTCACAGGTAGCCTGCAACATACACTCCCAGGTCTTTCTGCCTCTGTGGTGGATAGTGGACTGTTTCCCATGTGGTATTGGTGTGCTGGATATCCCTTCACTGGTAGCCTAGTAACATATAGTCCCAGGTCTTTCTCTGCCTCTGTGGTGGATAGTGGAGTGTTTCCCATGTGGTATTGGTGTACTGGATATCCCTTCATTGGTGGCTTGGTAACATATACTCCCATGTCTTACTCTGCCTCTGTGGTGGATAGTGGAGTGTTTCCCATGTGGTATTGGTGTACTGGATATCCCTTCATTGGTGGCCTGGTAACATATACTCCCATGTCTTACTCTGCCTCTGTGGTGGATAGTGGAGTGTTTCCCATGTGGTATTGGTGTGCTGGATATCCCTTCACTGGGAGCCTGGTAACATAATGGTCGCAGGTCTTACTCTGTGGTGGATAGTGGAGTGTTTCCCATGTGGTATTGGTGTGCTGGATATCCCCTCCCAAGGTGCAGGACTTAACATTTTTCTTCACTGAATTGTAGCAGACAGTTTTGTTCCATTCCTGTAGCTTGGTGAGGTATTCTGGTAGGAAATCCACAATCAAGGGGTCACACTGCTCTAACATAATGTAACCTCCTTAATGGGAGACTTTGAACCCTGCGACCCCTCGTTTCCACACTTAATCTGAGCATGCCAAATTAAATCAAACTAACCTAACATAACGTAACCTAGTGTAACCTGACTAATGTCTTTTTTTTTTTTTTTCGCCCCTTCAACTCACCCTATTTTCACATTTCATCTCAGGCCTATACTTTTGGCAGCTTTTAGGGGGGCTAGAGGGCATCATATGCATATCTCTCTCTCTCTCTCTCTCTCTCTCTCTCTCTCTCTCTCTCTCTCTCTCTCACCAAAAAATAAAGTCCACACATCCACAGGTCAGATGAGCCACAACAGGTGCAGGTCACAACAGGTCACCACATGCAGGTCGGAGGTCACACAGCCACCGTCCACGACCTGACCCATAAGAGTGGATACAATCTGGCTGGAGTGGACACAGAAGTGGATTCCTTACAGCACCGGGACTCCTGTAAGAGGAGACATAGGAAGCATAGCTGAGGAGGAGGAGGAGGAGGAAGGGTTAGAAGAGGCATGTAAGAAAAGAAAGACAAAATAAGAGAGAGAGAGAGAGAGAGAGAGATAGAGAGAGAGAGAGATAGAGAGATAGATATATATATATATATTTATATTTATATATATATATATATATATATATATATATATATATATATATATATATATATATATATATATATATATATATAGTATATATTATATTTTTGTTATTATTTACTATTTTTAATTCTTTCATATATATAATTATTTAATTCTTCCCTCCCCTTACTCCCTATACTACCCATCGCTGGTAAGTCCCCACCTTGAATACGCCTTTCAATTCTGGTCTCCTAATTACAGGAAAGACATTGAATTACTTGAGAGAGTACAGCACCGCGCCACGAAGATGATACCATCACTGAGGACGAAACCCTATGAAGAACGACTCGAGCGACTCAACCTCTTCACGTTGGAAAAGAGACGCCTGCGGGGACATGATACAAGTCTTTAAGTACCTGAACAAGCTCAGCAACGTTGATCACTCCAAACTCTTCACGCTACAAACCAACCTGAGAACAAGAAACAACGGAAAAACAATTCAAGCAAAGCGATGCAATACCGACATCGGCAGGAGTTATTTCTCAAATAGAGTTGTTCGCCACTGGAACAGCCTTCCTGCAGAAGTGGTTAGCGCAGAGACCATCAACTCCTTCAAGAAACGCATTGATCGCCACTTTGCTGCAACGGGTGTGAACTGAACGTTCCCAAGAGTAGGTACACAAGTGCTTTAATCCTTCCCTGCAAGCCACTCCTATGGCAAACGGATTGATTAAATCACTGAACGCAGGCAGCCTAGTAATGAGCCAACAGGCTTTCTGCTGCCTGCTAGTCCATGTTTCCATGTTTCCATGTTTCCTCTTCTTCTTCTTTCTATTTTTTTCTTTCTTTATAATATAAATTTTATTTTCATATATTTTCTTTTTCTTATTTGTTTTCTTCTTCAACCTCCCTTCCTTCTCTTCATTCCTTCTCCTCTCCTCCCTTCACCCCTCCCCCCAAACCCCCCTCCTAACCCCTCCCTTACCCTATAGGTCAAGATCTCGGTCACCCTCGGAGTCTTGTCACTGGAAATTTCCTGAGCAGCTGTGTCGGTGCGTCACACTCCACCTCCAAGCTAACCCAGGACTGTCCCAGGCTGAGCTGCATGACAACCTATACTAAGATCGAACCCGCCTGCAACCTCAAGATCAAGTACGGGTCACCCAAGCCTAGCAGACAGCGTAGCCCTCGCCGATCTAAGAGGTGGGTGATTGCGGCTGATCGGGGTCTGAAGGGGCTGTTTTTAGGGGCGAGAGGGCAGGGATAAGACTGTAAGGTTACTATCAGTGCTGAGAGACAAAAAAAGTGACGGGTAATTTTTGGGGCTGATTTCGGTGCCTGAGGGGGCTGAAAGGAGTACAGGGGAAGGAAAGGGGCTGAGAAGGAGTTGTCAGGGTGCTATGGGTTTAAGAACGGGCTGGTTTGGGGCTTTTTAGGCGGCTGATTTAGGGCTGCGAGTGTAAGGCTGCGGGCACACAGAAAGTGAGAAAGCTAGCGAGAGCTGCAAGGCGAGTTTCTGTGGCCATACTCACTCTGGAATAGCTTAAGTTAGGTTAGCATTTTTTTTTTGTTATTTTGGTGTAATTCTCTCTCTCTCTCTCTCTCTCTCTCTCTCTCTCTCTCTCTCTCTCTCTCTCTCTCTCTCTCTCTCTCTCATATTCTCTCTCATATTCTCTCTCTCATTCTCTCTCTCTCTCTCATTCTCTCTCATTCTCTCTCTCTCTCTCTCTCTCTCTCTCTCTCTCTCTCTCTCTCTCTCTCTCTCTCTCTCTCTCTTTTACATCTATGGATGCAGCTCAAGGGCAACAAAAAGAATATAAGAAAAAGCCCGCTTCTCGCCGCTTCCACAAAAGTAAAAAGTACAGAGTAGCCAAAAGAGAGGTCAGTTTCGGGTGGAGAGGTGTTCTGATACACTTCTTGAAAGAGGTCAAGTCATAGGCAGGAGGAAATACAGAAGAAGGAAGGCTGTTCCAGAGTTTACCAGTGAAGGGGGATGAAAGAATGGAGATGCTGGTTAACTCTTGCATAAGGGGACTCGTTATCTACTTCTTCCATTTTATTCCACAATTCGTACATTAGTATTAGTATTAGGTATTTACCTAGTTTACCTAGTTGTGAAATACAGGAAAAGAGCCGTATTAGGCTCGTGCTGTCCCGTCTCTATAACGCTTATTATCCAGTTTGGCGTTAAATTCATGAATCGTTTTTGCACACACAGTCTCCTCGTCAAGTCCGTTCCATGTTGTTATGCTTCTGTATGGAAAACTGTATTTCTTGACGTCTCCTACAGTCGCTCTTATTCAATTTCTTACCATTCCAATTTCTTACCATTCCCTCTCGTCACACTTCTGTCACATACCACTAAATCTTCCGTCCAATTTCTCCAATCCCTCTTGTATCCTGTATTAGTTCCCCTCTCTCCTTCTCTCCAGTGTTGTAAGTCCCAATTTCTCCAGTCTTTCTTCATAACCCCCCGGTCCCACAGAGCCCGAATTGGTCCCGAATGTGAAATTTTCATATTCGGGCTGAATTTGGCTAGCTTCGGGAGCTTCGTAGTACTTCGTGAATCAAATCGGCGTCAGTTCGGGTTCAAAAACACTTCGGAAGAAAAATTTCAACATGAGTAAATTTTCCCCCCAAATTCAGAAGCCGTCCCGAATTGATAAGAAATTGGCATGTTTCGGCATACTTCATAGTACTTCGTACTACTTCGTAGTGTTTCGGTGTACTTCGTAGCAGTCAATTCGGCGTAGTTAAGGAGAGAAACAGGCCCCAATTCCGCGTACTTCTCTCCCCGAAGCACCCCGAGTCACGCCGAAGTACCCCGAGCTACCCCCGATTTACACCGAAGGACTACGAATTGTATCTCTAAGCAGCCGAATTTTCGTCCCGAAGTACGGCGATTAACACCGAACAACGACGGAACTACTAGGAAGTGCATCCCGAAACACCCCGAAGCACACCGAAGTACTACAAAGTCGGGTAAGGTGGGGTAAGATGCCCCCTGGGGTGAAAGGCCCCCCCTTGGTTTTGTCTTTCTTTCTTTTTTCAAGCTGTCACATGGTCAAGCAGGCAACGCCAACTCACTGTGCTCACAGGAACTACTGGAGTAAACAATGGACAGTTGCTCTGGCCACAAGGGGACATCTTTTTGACTAATTTCTTGTAAGTTTTCAGTGATTTGAATGATACCTAATTAACGACAAAGAACTGTAGAGTTAGCCTGATAGCTATGGATAGTTGCTCTAAGATGTCTAGACCATATTGCATGTGATTATACTCTGCCTACTTACTTGTAGGAGGGGTGGTGACATTTTGTGTATATATGAGTTGCCAGGGTAAGAGGCCCCCTGTCCCTTTGGGGTAAGATGCCCGCAGGGAGGCCTTTTACCCCACATGTGGGCCTTTTACCGCATTATCAGCAAATTGGCAAATGGCTTTGCTTGGTGTGTGGGGAACTATTTGCTAATAGCAGACCTTCAGAAAAATGGGTCCAATGTCGGGGTTGTAGAAATTGGCCACATACTGTTTACCGTTACCGTTGAGGTTTCAGGCCCCGGTCTGCTGCCGTGGCAGCGCTCCACAGGGCCGCTAACATTATAACAGTAATATTAGCACATAAAATTGTCCTCAATCCTCATATTTGTTAAGTCATAGTATTTAGAGAATAAGTGAGTCTTCAGCGCTTTCTTGAAGATTGCCAGACTGTCATTGTTCTTAACATCCCCGGGTAACTCATTATAGAGCCGTGGGGCACTCTTCTCAAATGCTCTGAAACCCAGTTCCAGGTTGACCCTGTGCTCATAGAGTCTATACTGTTCTATACTGTGTCTCACTGACATGGTGGTGTCCAAATGAAAATCCTGTTGAATATTTCTCAAATATCCAGGTTTACCAAGTCGCGTTGCTTGATAAGTCAAGACAAATATTTTGTAGACTATTCGTGCCTTGATGGGCAGCCAATGCAAGTCTGTGAGTGCAGGTGTTATTCTCTCACGGGGGGACAGACCCTTTGTTAGCCTTGCAGCTCTGTTCATGACAAGTTGTAACTTCTTCAGCAGATATTTGGGAAGGCCATAATAAAGTGAGTTACAATAATCCAGCTTTCTATTTACATGATTATATATAAGCATCTTCATGGTCTTATCATCCAGGTATTTCTAGACAATGCAATATTTCTCAGATGGTAGCCTGCCGTTCTCACCACCTGATTGATCTGTTCTTTGAATGATAGAGTGCAGTCAAGTATCACACCTAAATCTTTGACTGACTTTTTTACAGTCATAGTGTCATCTTTTATCCGAAGAGTGGAAACATCTAGCCTCCTGACATCCTTGTTCTTCCCCACAATCAAGCATTCAGTTTTCCTCATTCAGCTTCAGTTGCTTAGAATTCATCCATTTCCCGACATCATCCATAATTCTGCTCAGCTTATCTTCAGTGTTTTCCACATCACTCAGCGACAAATAGAACTGTGTATCATCAGCATACAGTTTAAAGTCAACTTCATGCCTTCTTAGTAAAATGTGAAAGACCAATAGTATAAACACAGAATAAAATTGGACCCAGTACACTTCCCTGGGGGACTCCTCTTTGCAAAAGTTTATGAGTGGAGAACGATTTACCTATTTGCACACAGTAAGTTCTGTTCTCAAGGTAACTCCTCAGATAATCCAGCGCGCCACCCTCAATTCCAATATTCTTGCAATCCTGAAGCAATAGACTGTGCTCCACCGTGTCAAACGCAGCACTCAAGTCTAACAAAATCAGAACACCACACTTCTCTCATCCATAAGCACAAGCAAGTTGTTTACCACCAAACAGAGAGTAGTTTCAGTTGAGTAAAGCCTCTTGTAGGCAGATTCATTATCCGGTAAAGCCTGCACCACTAGCAAATGCTCCATTAGCTGATTTAAGATCACATTTTCAAGTATCTTAGATAGAAACGTCAAGTTGGATACTGGTCTAAAGGAACTAAACACTGTGGGTCCAGTTTACCTTTAACGATAGGTTTCACGATCGCCGCTTTCTCACTCTCAGGGAAAGTCTTGTTTTCAATACTAGTGTTAACCATCACAGTCATAATATTTAAGAAATCACTAAAGTTTTCACTCTTAATGATGTCACTTATCGGCAAGGGATCGTCATCACAGTACGTCAGTTTCACCTGTGTATGATAGTTTTCACCACAGCCACATCCACTTGTTGAAAGCTTGTTAACTTTATTTCAGGGACTGGAGTTTCCACAGCGGATCCATGGTAACCGCGGTCGCCTCTAAAGTTCATGATAACTCTCTCAATTTTCTTGTCAAAAAAGTCTAAAAACTTATTTGCCAGCACTTCATCCGAGAAACCATCCGGAAGCTTGTTAACCTTTCTGTTTCCAGTCAAACTGTCAAGCACCTTATATAATTTATTGATGTCAGGCCCTGCCTCCACAACCTTATTCCGATAGTATTCTTTTTCCGTTTTATCACAAGCCGATTTTCTTTGTTTCTTGCCTCCTGGTATGCTCTTCTTGCCTCATCTGTTTTTTGCCTACGCCACAGTCTTTCTTTTTTCTTCTTCTCTCTTTTTGCCCACAGTATTTCCGCATTGAACCAAGGTGCATGATCTCTCAACACTATCTCCTTTTCACTCAGAGGACAGAGGCTGTTATACTCATCTTTAGCTAAACCATTATATAGCTTAACCAGGCAGGTAGCACAGTTTCCACGTAACACCGAGCCATGTTCACAGATTTCACGACAATTAATAGTAATTTCCTGTATTACAGAGTTAATCAATATTTCTGGTTGAAAATTCTTTCGCAATCTGAACGTAATCTTTTTTCTCTGCACTGCTTCCCTCATGTATGAAATTTCAAAGGTTACCAATTTATGCACCGGGGATATACAACATATTTCATCAACCCCCCCCCTTGCACTAGATCACCGTCTATATCGCTGAAAACCAAGTCTAGCACATGACCCCCTAAAGAAGTCATCTCGTTCACTTTATTAATCAGGTTGAAACTGTCCATCATCTCAATGAAGGCCATGGCAGAAGAATTTTCAGGATCATCAGTCCATAGATTAAAGTCACCACAGATGAACACATTTGCACTCACCATATCCACAGACTCCAAAAATGTGCGAAATTCATCAATAAAGCCCTCTGCTCTTGTATCCGGAGGTCGATACACCACAATAAAGGTGCATTTCCTTCTATCAATTTCACGGATGACTTGCACTAATTCAAAGGTGTCCCACCTTTCTGATGCTTTTCTCCGAATCTTCTTAAAAGAATTCGAAAGAAAGATCCCAACATCACCACCCCTTCTTGTCTCCCTCGGGACATGTATAAAGGTATGAGTACATGCAGAATCTACAATTGGAGTAGGCCTAGATCTGTACCTATGTCAAAACTGCCAGTCTGATTAGGCATTACAGTATTGCTTTAAATAGAATTTGTTTAAGTTTTTGAAAGGCATCCATAAGTGAACACTTTTGAGTATGAGACTATAAGGAAGTTGGTGTTTTTAACTGTTTCAGATATCAATATTCAACAGAAAGGACATATTTTATCAACTTAATTGAATATTTAGTTCCATATATTTTTCATGAAAGTAGATGTTCCTTTTGTTACAAAAATTCAGAAGAAAGGGAAGCTGTCTAATATTACTAGTCTAAAAGAAGGGGATACCTTTTGGAAAATTAATTAACTGTTTAGTTTTACATTCTGTTCATTAGGAGACACAAATATGACTGTGTTCCTATATTTCACATCAAGAGAGATTTATAGGGTATAGTTTTCAAAAAGGGAATACATATCATATTTTTATAAAGTGAAAAAACTATTTTCCTTATGTTTCTGTGAGTTTTATTATTGTAAGCCAGTGGGGTAAAAGGCCTACCTAGTGGGCGTTTTACCCCACATGCAGGGTAAGAAGCCCCCTTATTATTTTTTTTTAATTGTCATTATAGAAAGGTGTAAATCATAATGAGTGGATATGATATATACCATAGATAGGCCTTAGCCCAAGCTTTCAACAGATCTTTTTTTTTTTTAATTCTATTGCAAAAAATGTGGCTACAACAGGCAATCTCTCTTAAGGGGGGCAACTTACCCCACCTTACCCTATTACGAATTTGGGAAGAGTATTAAAAGGCAAGCATTTTGCACATCAATCAGTCTTTTCCAATTTGCAGGAGTCACGTCACATCACAATGGGACCGAAAAAGGATGAGAAGGGACAAGACAAGAAGAAAAGGTCTTCTGCTGCCGCTGCTGCCTCTCCTGATGATGATGAGCAACAAGAAGACACTCAAGAACAACCTGCCAAGAAAGTGAAGGGACGATCCAAGAAGAGGTCATTGTCTGCTACCGGGGAGACACCCCCTCCTCCAGCCCTCATGCGTCACCAATCCACTTGGACACAGAGCCCCAACCTGGTCATGATGATGCTGTGGTGCGTCTTTTGCTCAAAATTGGGAGCAAATTCTTGGAGGAGATTTGAAACTCGTAGTGGATCCGGAGTTATCGGTGTAGTTCGTCGTACATTGTAGTATTTCGAACTTACAAATCGGGACAGTTGGTGTGGTTCGTGATACTTCGTAGTACTTCGGATCCAAAACTCGGCGTACTTCGGGAGAAAATCGGGGTGAAATCGTAGTACATCGTAGCACATCGTAGTACGTCGTAGCACTTCGGGAAATAATTCGGTGTACTTCGGGGAATATGCCCTCGAGGTCGACCGAACGCCTTGAGATGAAAAGATAAACAAATTTTCGTAGTGATTCGGGGAAAACGTTGTCTCCCGAGGTACTACGATTTTTTTGTGATTCGGCGTCTGTGAGACCGGGGGGTAAGTGTGTTCTCTCAGAGTTTCCGGTAGTTTGGTCGCTGCTCTCTGTATTCTTTCCAACTTTCTAATTTCTTTCTTCAATGTAGGTGACCACACTAACGCTGCATATTCCAGTCTTGGACGTATCATCGATGTTATTAGTTTCTTCACCATTTCTTCGTCTAGATATGTAAATATTACTTTTATGTTTCTAAGAAGATTGTATGTTTCCCCAGTTATCCGATTTATATGCTCTCCAAAGGATAACTTGTCAGTTATTGTTACTCACAGATCTTTTTCTTCTGTTTTTTTCATGATTCTTTCGTTACTGAGAGAGTAGTTCCCCGATATTCGTCTACTGCTCTTACCAAACTCCATCACACTACACTTCTCTGTACTGAATGTCATTTCCCATTTGCGTGACCATTCGCTTATTCTATCGAAATCCTGACTCAGGGCTACACAGTCATCTTCATTAGCCACCCTCCTCATTAGTTTAGCATCATCAGCAAACATATTCATATAGCTTGTCACCCCTTCTGTCATGTCAATTATATATATTGCAAACATAATCGGAGCCAGCACCGATCCTTGGAGGACTCCACTGGTCACTTCCGCCCAGCTTGATTTATTGCTCTTGATTACTGTTCTCATTTCTCTCTCCGTTAAAAAGTCTATAATCCAACCCTTATATTTTGCATCATCCTGTAGGTTTCTCCAAATAACTTGTTTATGTGCTTTTCTGGGGATGGTGTGTCTTGCATCGTTACTCCCAAATCTTTTTTCTTCATGTGCTAACTTTAAATTTTCTTCTCCCGTCCTATATGTCTTCCTTGGTCTTTTTATACTTTTCCCCATATCCATAACATGGCATTTGTTTGCATTAAATTCCATCTCCCATAACTGGCTCCATCTATACACTCTGTCCAGGTCTTTTTGCAGTTCTTCACAGTCTTCCTCCGTCTTCACTTTCCTTATTAATTTTGCATCGTCTGCAAAAAGGCTCATATAACTTGTTATACCCTTTGGCATATCATTTATATATATTATGAACATTATTGGTGTTTGTGTCATTTCAGGTAAAATATAAGTATCAAGTATATAAAAAAAACTAGTCCTGTTAGGTTTGTGTGGGTCATGTCACGTGTTTGTGGAGGTCATCTTAGGTCCCAAGGGTGAGGTGTGTGTGTCTGTCTGTCTGCAGTGCCTGTTCCAGAGCCTCACGGAAGTGCTGGCAGCCTGGAGGGGTTTTGGGGCCCTATTCAGAGTGCCTTAAAGTGTGTGTGTGTGTGTGTGTGTGTGTGTGTGTGTGTGTGTGTGTGTGTGTGTGTGTGTGTGTGTGTAATTCACCACGGCCTGATCACGAGTTGGACTGGCTTTCGCCAGCAGGTACCCTCCCAACGTGAGTAAGTGCTCATTATTGTCGATCTCTGGGTACTGCCAAGATCTCACACACCACACAACCCATCCCCCTTGCTCAAGGGGAGACAGTAACCACTCCTAGTCAACGGAAAGAATCTGGCCTGAGCGGGGCTCGAACCGCCGCCTGTTTGGCCGTGAAGACTTGCAGTGCAGCGCTCTACCGATTGAGCTACCGGAGCGGTGTGTGTGTGTGTGTGTGTGTGTGTGTGTGTGTGTGTGTGTGTGTGTGTGTGTGTGTGTGTGTGTATCCACCTAGTTGTATTTACCTAGTTGTGACATACGGGAAAGGAGCTCGCGTTGTTCCGTCTCCATATCCACTCCTATCCAACTTTTCCTAAAATCATGAATGTTTCTTGCACAAACCACCTCCTCCTCCAGTCCATTCCACACCTCAATGCTTCTGTTTAGGAAGCTAAACTTTTTCACATCTCACCTACACGTGGTCGCCCTCAACTTCTTTCCATGTCCTCTCATTTCTCTCTCACTCCACACACACAGGTCCTCTCTGTCCAGATTCTCCACCCAGCTCGCCACCCTGTACACCACTATCAGGTCTCCTCTTTCTCTTCTTCTCTCCAGGGTTGTGAGCCCCATGCTATTGAGTCTCTCCTCGTAAGTCCGATCCTTAAGTTCCGGTACTATCTCTGATCTCCATCCAAGGGCACAATGCATTCAAGCTAGAAATCGAGCAAATAGGGGGCTGGGATTAATTTCAAGGAGCGTAAGCAACAGAAGCCCCGAAGTCATCCTCAAACTATATTTAGCATTAGTTAGACCTCATCTTGACTATGTGGTTCAGTTCTGGTCACCTTACTATAGAATGGATATCAAAATGTTAGAATCGGTGCAGAGGAGGAAGACTAAGACGATTCAGGGGTTGAGAAACTTGCCATACGAGGAAAGACTCAAACAGTTAAACTTGCATTCTCTAGAAAGGCGAAGGGTGCGTGGAGACATGATCGAGGTTTATAAATGGATGAAGGGCTTTAATAAGGGAGACATTCATAAGGTTTTCTTGGTAAGAAAATTGGGTAGGACACGAAGTAATGGATTTAAACTGGATAAATTCAGATTCACAAGGACATAGGCAAAAATTGGTTTACAAACAGGGTGGTGGATGAGTGGAATAGGCTTAGCAGTCATGTTATAAGTGCCAATACAATTGTCACATTCAAAAATAGATTGGATAAATTCATGGACAGCGATATTAGGTGGGGTTAGATACACGGAAGCTACACAGGAGCTTAGGTTCAGAGGAGCTGCCTCGTACAGGCCTACCGGCCTCTTGCAGACTCCAACGTTCTTATGTTCTTATGTTCTTATGTTATCTTAGTTGCCATTCTCTGTACTCTTTCCAGCTTTCTTATGTTCTTCTTTTCATGAGGAGACCAGACCACTGCTGCATACTCCAGCCTTGGCCTTATCATTGTAACTATTATTTTCTTCATCATCTCTTCGTCCAAATACACAAATGCCGTCCTTATGTTCTTCAGCAAATTCATAGTTTGTCCCGTTATCCTGTTGATGTGTTTGTCCGGTGACATGTTCTCTGAGACAGTCACTCCCAAATCTTTTTCTTCCATTCCTCTGCATATTATCTCACTTCCCATCATATAATCATATTCACATCTTCTACCACTCCTACCAAACTCAATTTTTTTACATTTCCCAAGGTTGAATTCCATCTGCCATGTACCACTCCACTCCCATATTTTGTCCAGGTTCCTCTGCAATGCCTCACAGTCCTTCACGTCATTGACTCGTCTCAATAGCTTTGCATCATCTGCAAACAAACTCACATGGCTGGTCACTCCTTCCACCATATCATTTATATAAACAGCAAACATTATTGGTGCCAGCACCAAACCTTGTGGGACCCCACTTCTCACAGGGCACCAGTTGGAAACCTTGTCCTTGATTATTGTCCTCATTTCCCTGTTAGTTAGGAAGTCCTCCAGCCACTTGATCAGTCCATCACCCACTCCACCCCTATTTTTAATTTTCCAAATTAGTCTTCTGTACGGTACTTTGTCGAATGTCTTTTTCAAATCCAGGTACACTCCATCCCCCCAGCCGTCTCTCTCTTGTATTAAATCTGTCACCCTTGAGTAGTAACACAACAAGTTGATGACACACAATTTCCCTCCTGAATCCAAACTGTCAATCTGAGATAATTCTCTCACTTACCAAAAAATCCGACCACCTGTTTTTAACTAGCCTCTCACATATCTTCGCAACCAAACTAGTGAGTGATACCGCTCTGTAATTTAATGGGTCCTCTCTCTCTCCTCCTTTATAAATTGGTACTATGTTTGCTCTCTTCCAATCTTGTGGTACCCTTCCTTCACTCAGGGAGGTGCTCATTATGGAGTGCAGTTTCTTCAAGTTGCTCACTACATTCTTTCAGGATCCACCCTGATACTTCATCCGGCCCTGTCGCCTTTCTTACATCCAGCTTGTTCAAGCTTTCCTTGACCTCCTGCACCGTTAACTGTATCTCCTGCATAACCCTTCCTCTTTCCTGGCCCGGTGGTTGTACGAATTCGTCTTCCTTTGTGAAAACTCTATGAAAGCTGTTGTTCCTCACTTCTGCCATCTCTGCTGGGTCTTCATATGTAGTTCCATCCATTTTCAGTTTATCGATTGTTTCTCAATTCTTTAATTTGTCGTTCACATGTCTATAAAATAATTTAGGTTGGTCTTTGCATTTGTCCATTATATCTTTTTCATATTTCCGTTTTTCTTCTCTTCTAATCTCTGTATATTCATTCCTTGCTTGTTTGAAATTGTTCCACGCGTTGATTCTTCTTCGTCTCCTCCATCCCTTCCAGGCTTCCTCCTTTCTTTTTCTAGCTGCCTCGCATCTTTTGTTAAACCACTCCTTTTTACCAACATCCTTTTTGGTTACCTTAGGGACATATCCATTCTCAGCTTCTTTGTACAGCTTTAAAAACTCCTCCCACTTGTCTTGGGTACTTTTGGCTTTGTACAGCCCACTCCAATTTGCATTTTCAAAAAAAAGGTGTGTGTGTGTGTGTGTTTAAACCCTTTAAACTATAGCCTTTCATCTCTGTAATAATATATATCTATATATCTATATCTATATCTATCTATCTATCTATCTATCTATCTATCTATCTATCTATCTATCTATCTATCTATCTATATATATATATATATATATATATATATATATATATATATATATATATATATATATATATATATATATATATATATATATATATATATATGAAAAATCAGGGTAGAAAAAGATCACGATTTCCCTTATAATGATAATCTTTTTTATGCTTTTTAATATTTGTCCTGTAATAGATTAAATCACATAATTTAAATCAAAGCAACTCTGATATATGCCTGTCTTTTTACGTGTTTACAAATTCCATCATTTAGTAATTATTTACTTGCATTTCTTGGCTTTCAGAAATGCATATCATCACTTTGCTTATATTCAGCCATCCATCTTGTTTCTTTCATAACTTACCAAGTCCTTCCTTGCTCTCCAGGCCTCAGCATCACCAGACCTTGGGAGCAGCAGCCCAGTGCCAACGCCAGGCCACAGGACCCCAGGCTGCCCAGACCACTGCCAGTGCCGGGGATCTTCAGATCTGTCTCCAGCCTTAGGGAATGGAGGGCGGAGGGCTGCAGTGGCGGTGGCGGCTATAGTAATGTGTCAGCAGTATTTTTTTTTCTGCCTCTAGGTGTGGTAGTCTTTCTTGGTGGTGGGTCCCGTCGGTCAGCCCCAGCCCTCTATAGTGCAGGGAAGTGTTTATATTGGTGCCACCTTGCCTGGCTCACCTTTGATCCTCTTTTAGAGAGAGAATCTAGAGTCTGGGTTGACAGGCGTCCACCAGGACAGCATGTGGGTAGTGTTGGGCCACTCGGCGGTGACTGAAAAATACTGTCTGTGGTGGCGGGCGGGACCCAAACCCCCATCCTGCACTGGTAGTCACTTTTTGTGTCAATTATTTATTATTATTATTATTATTATTATTATTATTATTATTATTATTATTATTATCATTATTATCTTTTTTATGTCCTAGCCTATAGCAGCGGCAGGCTTTGGTGAGTGGCCTGGTGGTGGGCCCGCGGTGTTTTCAGTGGCAGGGTTGTAATTCCTGGGGCTAGATAGATTCCCAAATATCTTCTGCATCGGCCTCAAAATGCCCCGAAGAGTGCTGGGTTTTCAAAAATCTCCCCCACCTGAGGATGCCTTCTAGACCCCTAAAATATCTGCCAAAATTAGTCCTAAGTGGTGGTGGTGGTGTTGAAAGTGTTAATGACGGTGATGAGAAGCATTGTTAGGGGTGCTGGTGTGTAGTGATGAAGTGGTGGTGATGTCAGTCTGTGGTGGTGTTGAAAACTAGCCTCTTTTAAACGGTGATGAGTGGTGGTGAACGGTGTTTACTGTACTGGTGGTGATGAAAATTGGTGTTGATAGCCTTTGTGGAGGTGTTGATGGCAGTGGTGATGAAATATAGACATTTTTAGAGGTTCTGGTGTTGATGGTGGAGGTACTTGTGTTGGTGGTGATGAAAATTGGTGTTATAGCCCTGGTGGTGATGATCTCTATACCTAATGGTGCTGTAAATATGCATCTTTAGTGGTGTGGCAGTGTTGAAGGCAGTGGTGATGAAAAATTGGTGTCTAGTGGTGTTGTGTGGAGGTGAAACATGCATAAACTCCACATGCAAGACTTAACACCATTTTTGTCCATTCCAAAATTTCATGTCTATCTATTGCAGTTCATTTTTATTTTTATTACTTCAACAGTAAATTAGAATGCTCAAGGTAATGGAAAGGAGTGAAGAAAGAGAGAGACAGGAGAGGATAAAAATAGCTTAATCAATCTATCCCAATCTACTCTGCAAGGTGTACAATAGGGAACATAGTCTTTCATTACACCCAGTCCTTCAGCTCTTAGGGATGGCTCCAGAGTCCAGTCTTAGCAGTTAAGTCCCCTAAGTCTTGTTCATGTTATTTTGGTGCCAGTGAGTGCCTGCTTACAGTGCCAAAGTGACCCTTTCTGTCCCTTCCCTTCCTAGCTTATGGGAAGGTTGGTGAGAGAGAGAGAGAGAGAGAGAGAGAGAGAGAGAGATACTACATACATAGAAAATCAGACCACACAGACCCCATGGTCCAGACTAGGTGGTCTGTCCTTAAACCTAAGTGAATCTACATTAATCAGATGGCTCCAAAACGTTGCTTTTCTATTCTAGTTAATATTAAGTTCAAGGAAGTGACGGTCAAGCTTGTTTTTAAAGGAATCAATCATGTTACATGTCATTACACAAGAGAGAGAGAGAGAGAGAGAGAGAGAGAGAGAGAGAGAGAGAGAGAGAGAGAGAGAGAGAGAGAGAGAGAGAGAGAGAATCAAATAAACATTAGAGTAAACGAAAATGAAAAAAAAGGGAGAGAGAGGGGGGGGGGTCGTTCATTATCATAGCTATTATTATTATTATTATTATTAAGGGAGTCTAGTTGGTCATTATAAGCATTTCCTATCTCCCATTTCCTTATATTGATAAAATTTGTATTTATTTTGCAGATTTGAGTCAACAGGAGGAAGAAGAAGGAGGAGGAGGAGGAGGAAGTGATAATAAGAGGAATACCAAGAGAACAAGAATTTGAACAGTAGTAATAGTATTTGCCTCTACACATTCTCTCTCTCTCTCTCTCTCTCTCTCTCTCTCTCTCTCTCTCTCTCTCTCTCTCTCTCACACACACACACACACACACACTTAAGAAAGCTAAAATTATTCCATTGTTTAAGTCAGATAATAGAGATGATGTCAATAACTACAGACCTATATCAGTTCTTCCTGTGTTCAGTAAAGTCTTTGAAAAAGTGATATGCACTCGTCTTGTAAATTTCATTGAGAAAAATAATTTATTTTCGAATTGTCAGCATGGTTTTAGACCAGGGCGCTCTACTGAGTCGGCCATATTTCAGTTTACCAATAATGTGTATAAATATCTGGAAAAGAAACATTATTTAGTTGGAATTTTTAGATCTTTCTAAGGCTTTCGATTCGCTATGTCATAAAATTCTATTAAGTAAACTTAGTAATTTTGGGATTCGGGGAGTTCCTTTAGAATTATTCAAAATTATTTAACAAATCGATTTCAAGCTGTTTACTGTAATTCTAAATATTCTTCTTTCAAGCCTATCAAATGGGTGTACCGCAAGGATCTATCCTAGGACCTATACTTTTCTCATCTATATTAATGATATTGTCAATGCTAGTAATAAATTTAAGTATACCATTTATGCTGACGACACTAATTTACTATTAGATGATAAAAATATAAATAGTTGCATATAAACATTAATAATGAGCTCAATTCAATTAATATGTGGCTTAAACATAATAAGTTAAGGTTAAATATCACTAAAACAAAATACATTATCTTTCAAAACCGATCAGTCACTACTAACATGCCACCTATAACACTTGAAGGAAAAGTACTTGAACGAGTTTCTTATACTAAGTTTTTGGGCGTTGTCATAGATCAAAATATCAATTGGAAATACCAAATTAATTCTGTATCGAATAAGAAATAGCCTTACACAAGCACTTATCAGTATTTATTATACACTTTGTTACCCGCATCTCATTTATTGTGTATCTGTGTGGGCGTGTACGTGGCCTTCCTTTCTTAAAAATCTTCAGGTTTCTCAAAATAAGATATTTAGGTGTATGTTTTACATGAACAAGTTTGATTCCACACATAACGTATTTTCACATAGATTTCTTAATTTTAAAACATTCATTGTTATTTTCTACTATTATTTATTTATAAAAACCTCGCACTGATGCATGGAACTCATCCTTTTCAAGTTATTAATACAGTGCATAATACACGCAGGAACAATATAAATCTTATCTCTCCACAGTTCAGGACAGTTCTTTTCAGAAATAGTATTTTATGCTCAGGACCTCAAGTTTGGAATTCTTTGCCAGTAGAAATAAAAATCTCATTAATAGTAATAATTTCTCTCTATTTAAAAGTCAGTAAAAACACACTTATTTGCAATCCAAAACAATCACGGTTAAAATTATAATTTATTCCTGAAACATGAACACAAATTTACATTATTAAATCTAATCAGTGAATTGCATAGTACTCTTGTCCATATTATTTTTATTCTTGTTCTTATTATTCTTCTTATTATTATTATTATTATTCTTATTATTATTATTATTATTATTGTTATTATTATTATTATTGTTGATGCTGTTGAAGTTGTTATTATAGTTAACATTTAATATATAACTATAATAACTTCATCTGGTAATATAGTTAATGATGTTAATTATTGTATATTTGTAATAAGGTTTATGTTTGTGAGCTATCTGCAACCTTTAGAAAGATAATAATAGTACAATGTAATAAATATACAGTCTGTCAGGAAGCTTCGGCTTGACAGGCTAGATTCGTTGCAGAATTATAATTATATATATATATATATATATATATATATATATATATATATATATATATATATATATATATATATATATATATATATATATATATATATATATATATATATATCAAATGTGTATATATTATGGCAATAAACATTACTTACTTACACACACACACACACACACACAGAGAAAACACTTGAAAATTCCTTATTTCTAATGTTTATTAATTTATATTCTTACATCAATTTCCAAGTCAGTCTCAATAGTACATACAACACGAACATATACATACATACATAAGTGTTTTATACTCCCTATCTTTTTATACTCCAGTTAGGTTCCTTCTTCTTGTGCTCAGTTCATTGTATTCCTTCTTTCCTGTTCTATTTCTTCCCTCTCAGTCTCTTCCCTCTCTCCCTCTCCATTCCTTCCTCATATCTGCTTCCTTTCCATTCCATATTTCTATCTCTTCATTGGGTTTTTATCCATTTTTCTTTCATTACACACACACACATATTTGAGGCATTTGGAGGGGAGGGGACGTAAGGGAAAGGCCCATTGTGTTCTAGTCTGCACTGGGAAAGGAAGGCCCGGCTATTCTATGCATTCCGAGAAACAAGTTGCAAGGGAAAAGCGACCTTGTGTTGGGCGTACCAAGAGTTGCTTTCCCCTTGTAACTTGTGTTTTGTTCCTCCTGGGATGTGTAGGATAGCCAGACTTTCCCTTCCCAGTACAAACTAGAAAAAAATAGGACTGTTCCTTATGTCCCGCCTCCTCTGAAAGCCTCAAATATACAGTTACAGATAACTGTACTTTACACATTAACCTTGTATATATTTCCTTTTTCTCAGCTCTGTTTAACTTCCTTATTTATCACTCAAGTTCCTCCTCCCTCCCTTTCATGCATCTTTCTTCATCTGTTTACCTGTCTACTCCTTCCTTGGGCTACCAGTCTCTATCCCTCTCTATCTTGTCAATCCTATTCTCTCTCTCTCTCTCTCTCTCTCTCTCTCTCTCTCTCTCTCTCTCTCTCTCTCTCTCTCTCTCTCTCTCTCTCTCTCTCTCTCTCTCTCTCTCAGCTCACAGGCCACACAGGATGTCACCCACAGGAAGTTGATAACATCCCACAGACACATGCCCTCCCCCAGACACATAATGGACCCTATCCTGACCCGGCCCCCTACATAGCCACATGACCTTCCTTATGTCACTATGTGTATGTGTGTGTGTTTGTGTTCTAGCAATAAAAATATCAATTTGCAGAGTGTGTTTTGTATTACATTCAAATGAGTTTTGAGAAAGAGAGAGAGAGAGAGAGAGAGAGAGAAGGAAGAAGAGAAGCAAGATGAGAGAGAGAGAGAGAGAGAGAGAGAGAAGAAGAGAGAAGATGAGAGAGGAGACGGGAGGTAAAAAGGTGACAAGATAGAGAGACAGAAAACATCCAGAACAACAACAGTTTCCCTTGAGCTGCTTCACTAAATAACAATAAAAATCAGGATAAAAACTAAATCAAAAGATACACCTAATAAACAAATATATAACAGAAAACCCATGAAATTAATACAGGAGATCTCTCTGGTGTCCAACTAGCCAGGAATAAATAGCATAGGATACCAGTGCCAAGTACTAGTATAATACATGGCTCCATGGTGCTGTGGCTGGCATGCCTACCTATCAATCCGCTGGCCAGGGTTTGAATCCCGGCCTGGGCAGTTAGTATGCAGGTCATCCTTTGTGTCTGGGTGATCATGTGTACCTGGAGACCCCTGGGGAGGCACCTGTGGTAGTCTGAGTGTCTCCCTGTGTCCTGGGGTGCTGGATTCCTGCCCCCACAGCCTCCAGGGGCAGTGTAACAGAGATGAACACTGAGGCCATGCACACCAAACTTTACTTTTGACCTGGCCTAAGGATATGGGATGTCTGGATTTAACTCTACAAGAACACAACTAAATAAGGATTGGTGTACAGCAGCCGGGCTGCTCAAGTGGTGGCCGCAGTCTGCATCTGGACCTTGTGAGTATTGCGGCTGGACCCCCGGGCCGGGCGTTGGGAGTACAGGAATGTAATAACATAACATGAAGGACGTGTAATGGACTGTATGAGTCTTCTGAGATTATCTTCCTTCCTTCCTTCCTTTCTTCATTTTTCAGAGCTGTGGACAAAGACTTTCATTAATATACCTAGTGTTCTCATTATTATTATTATTTTATTATCATTATTCTTTCTTATTCTCTTTTCTTCCTTCTTGTTCCTCTCTTTATCTTATTTTCTCTATCCTCCTTCCTTCCTATATTTCCTTTCCTATTCTGTTATTTTTCTTTTTTTTAATTTCCCTTCCCTTCCCTTTCCTTTACCTTCCTTTCCTTTCCTTTATCTTCCTTTCCTTTCCTTCCCTCTCCTTTCCTTTCCCTTCCTTTTCCTTCCCTTCCCTTCCTTTCCTTTCCTTCCCTTCCCTTCCCTTCCTTTCCCTTCCTTTCCCTTCCCTTCCCTTCCTTTCCTTTCCCTTCTTTTACATTCCTTTCTTTTACATTCCTTTCTTTTACCTTCCTTTCCTTTCCTTTCCTTTATTTCCTTTATTTCCTTTCCTTCCCTTCCTTTCCTTGCCTTTCCTTTCCTTTCCTTTCCATTACCTTCCTTTCTTTTACATTCCTTTCTTTCCTTTTCTGTCCCTTCCCTTCCTTTCCTCCACTCCTGACAGTTCGCTCCGAGCTGCCCCTCCCCTCCCAAGTCCCCCGGCAGGATGGATCAACTTTCCCCGCAAGCCCCCGCCCCTTCCCCCAAAAAGGAGCCCCCGGACCCCCGCCCGCCAGCCCTGAGGGGAGTCCTACATCAAGATCTCCAACCTCATAAAAGTCCCCAACCTCCTCCTCCATGAAGAGTGATGCCCTGCAGGGAATCAACACTCCAGCTCAAAATGGCGCACATACACCAAGCCTCGGAGTCCCCGCCTGGGGGGGGGACCACAAATTCCCCCAGGGAGGACTCCCCTTCTGGCTGCCGACCCGAGAGGTGTCTTGATAACTCCTCGAACCTCTTTCTTCTCAATTTCTGCAACATTCGCGGTCTTCGCTCTAATTTTCATTCTGTGGAACATCATCTCTCCTCCTCTAAACCTCACCTTCTCTTCCTTACCGAAACACAGGTTTCTGAGGCTACTGACAGCAATCTCTACTCTGTTCCCTCCTACTATCTCTATCCTAAATTTCAATCCAAAGCTGGATGTTGCGCCTACGTGCGCAACGACATCACTTGCTCTCGTGCCCACGACCTTGACTCTTCTGAATTTTCCACCATCTGGTTAAGACTTCACTGTCATTCTATTACTAAATACATCTGTGCTGTTTATCTCTCACCTAACTCTACCAACTATGTAAAATTCTTTGACTATTTGAATTCTAAAGTGGAGCACATCTTGACCCACTCTCCCTTCGCTGAAATCTCCATCCTAGGAGATTTCAATGTTCACCACCAGCTTTGGCTTTCATCCTCTTTCACTGACCTGACCATCCTGGTGAACAAGCCTACAACTTTGCTATCCTCAACGACCTAGAGCAGTTGGTCCAGCACCCTACACGTATTCCCGACCGTCTTGGAGATCGGCCCAACATTCTAGACCTCTTCCTTACCTCAAACCCTTCTGCTTATTCTGTCAAACTGTTCTCTCCGTTGGGCTCCTCCGATCACAATCTTATTTCTGCATCCTGTCCTATCGCTTCTGTACACCCTCTGGACCCACCGAAGAGGCGATGCTTCTGGCATTTTGCTTCAGCTCGGTGGGACGACCTGAGGATGTACTTTTCCGATTTCCCGTGGAATGATTATTGCTTCCAGGATAGAGACCCCTCTGTGTGTGCTCAGCGCATCACAGAGGTGATTGTCTCTGGAATGGAGGCATACATTCCTCGTTCTTTCTCTACTCGCTAAAAAGCCTTGGTTTAATCACGCTTGTTCTCGTGCTGTCAATGATAGAGAGGTAGCTCACAAAAGATACCAGAGCCTTCAAACTAATGCTAATTATGAACTTTACATTTCTGCCCGAAATCGTGCCAAATCTATTCTCCGACTAATCAAAAATTCTTTCATTAATAGAAAATGTCAAAACCTTGCTTTCTCTAACTCTTCCCGTGACTTCTGGCATCTAGCCAAAAACATCTCCTCCAACTTCACTTCTTCATCTTTCCCTCCACTCCTCAGGCCTGACGGCAACACTGCCGTCTCATCTATCTATAAGGCTGAACTCTTCTCTCAAACTTTTTCTAAAAACTCCACTCTGGACGATTCTGGGCATATTCCTCCTACTCATCCCCTCTCTGACTCCTTTATGCCTATTATAAAAATTCTTCAAAATGATGTTTTCTATGCCCTCTCTGGCCTCAATCCTCAGAAGGCTTATGGACCTGATGGAGTGCCTCCTATTGTCCTTAAAAACTGTGCCTCCGTGCTGTTACCCTGCCTGGTCAAACTCTTTCGCCTCTGCCTGTCAACATCTACCTTTCCTTCTTGCTGGAAGTATGCCTTCATACAGCCTGTACCTAAGAAGGGTGACCGCTCCAATCCCTCAAACTACCGTCCTATTGCTTTACTTTCTTGTCTATCTAAAGCTTTTGAATCAATCCTTAACCGGAAGATTCAAAAGCACCTTTCCACTTCTGACCTTCTATCTGATCGCCAGTATGGGTTCCGCAAGGGGCGTTCTACTGGTGATCTCCTTCTTAACTGACTCTTGGTCATCCTCTCTTAGCCGTTTTGGTGAAACTTTTGCTATTGCGCTGGACATATCAAAAGCTTTTGATAGGGTCTGGCACAAATCTTTGCTTTCTAAACTACCTTCCTACGGTTTCTATCCTTCTCTCTGTACCTTTATCTCCAGTTTCCTTTCTGACCGTTCTATTTCTGCCGTGGTAGACGGTCACTGTTCTTCCCCTAAATCTATTAACAGTGGTGTCCCACAGGGTTCTGTCCTATCTCCCACTCTTTTTCTGTTGTTCATTGATGATCTTCTTTCCAAAACGAACTGTCCTATCCATTCCTACGCCGATGATTCCACTCTGCATTATTCAACTTCTTTTAATAGAAGACCCACCCTTCAGGAACTTAACGACTCAAGGCTGGAGGCTGCAGAACGCTTAGCCTCAGACCTTACTATTATTTCCGATTGGGGCAAGAAGAACCTGGTGTCCTTCAACGCCTCAAAAACACAGTTTCTCCACCTATCCACTCGACACAATCTTCCAAACAACTATCCCCTATTCTTTGACAACACCCAGCTATCACCTTCCTCAACACTAAACATCCTCGGTCTATCCTTAACTCAAAATCTCAACTGGAAACTTCATATCTCATCTCTTACTAAATCAGCTTCCTCGAGGCTGGGCGTTCTGTACCGTCTCCGCCAGTTCTTCTCCCCTGCACAGTTGCTGTCCATATACAGGGGCCTTGTCCGCCCTCGTATGGAGTATGCATCTCATGTGTGGGGGGGCTCCACTCACACAGCTCTTCTGGACAGAGTGGAGGCAAAGGCTCTTCGTCTCATCAGCTCTCTTCCTCATACTGATAGTCTTCTACCTCTTAAATTCCGCCGCAATGTTGCCTCTCTTTCTATCTTCTATCGATATTTCCATGCTGACTGCTCTTCTGAACTTGCTAACTGCATGCCTGCCCCCCTCCCGCGGCCCCGCTGCACTCGACTTTCTACTCATGCTCATCCCTATACTGTCCAAACCCCTTATGCAAGAGTTAACCAGCATCTTCACTCTTTCATCCCTCACGCTGGTAAACTCTGGAACAATCTTCCTTCATCTGTATTTCCTCCTGCCTACGACTTGAACTCTTTCAAGAGGAGGGTATCAGGACACCTCTCCTCCCGAAACTGACCTATCTTTCGGCCACCTCTTTGGATTCTTTTTAGGAGCAGCGAGTAACGGGCTTTTTTTTATTAATGTTTACTTTTTTGTGCCCTTGAGCTCTCTCCTTTCCTGTAAAAAAAAAAAAAAAAAAAAAAAAAAACCCGGCCCCGAACACACCCACCACGCCCCGCCCCCAGTTACAGTGTGAGGGTCCCTCCTTCTCCTTCCCACACAAACAAGGTCTTGGCGTTTCCTTCCCCTTTGTTTACATAGCTCAGGTTTACTCAGTATACATCTATGCCTCAGTGTTCAGTTTGTAGTTAAATGTAATAACCCTTAGAATGTTAGCTAGTCAGAGCATAGCAGATCCACTAACAAGCCAGCCAGACAGTTCTCAAAGTAATCTGACCTCCTCACTATTCTCTCCTATGTAAACTAACCCAGTTCCTTCTTATATTACTCTCACAAAGGTAGGCGGTGGCTGAGTGGTTAGTGCGCGGGCCCAGCATTCACTGCATGCTGGACAAAGCTTTTTTTTTTTTTATTATTTTCTTTTTTTTACAGCTTAGGAGATAGTTCAAGGGCACAAAGAAAAATATTAAAAAAAGCCCACTACCTACTGCTCCTGAACAGAGGTCAAAGGAGTGTCCAAAAAGAGAGGTCAATTTCGGGAGGAGAGGTGTCCTGATACTCTCCTCTTGAAAGAGTTCAAGTCGTAGGCAGGAGGAAATACAGATGAAGGAAGATTGTTCCAGAGTTTACCAGCGTGAGGGATGAAAGAGTGAAGGTGCTGGTTGATTCTTGCATAAGGGGTTTGGACAGTATAGAGATGAGCATGAGTAGAAAGT
Source organism: Eriocheir sinensis (assembly GCF_024679095.1). Lineage (NCBI taxonomy): Eukaryota > Metazoa > Arthropoda > Malacostraca > Decapoda > Varunidae > Eriocheir > Eriocheir sinensis. The sequence goes on along the minus strand of NW_026111766.1, from coordinate 234,984 downwards.
CGTGTGCAGCGGGGCCGCGGGAGGGGGGGAGGCATGCAGTTAACAAGTTCAGAAGAGCAGTCAGCATGAAAATATCGATAGAAGATAGAGAGGCAACATGGCGGCGGAATTTGAGAGGTAGAAGACTATCACTAGGAGGAGGAGAGCTGTTGAGACGATGAGCCTTTGATTCCACTCTGTCAAGGAGAGCTGTGTGAGTGGAGACCCCCACACATGAGATGCATACTTCATACGAGGGCGGACAAGGCCCCTGTATATGGATAGCAACTGTGTGGAGGAGAAGAACTGGCGGAGACGGTACAGAACGCCCAGCCTCGAGGAAGCTGATTTAGTAAGAGATGAGATATGAAGTTTCCAGTTGAGATTTTGAGTTAAGGATAGACCGAGGATGTTTAGTGTTGAGGAAGGTGATAGCTGAGTGTTGTCAAAGAATAGGGGATAGTTGTTTGGAAGATTGTGTCGAGTGGATAGGTGGAGAAACTGTGTTTCTGAGGCATTGAAGGACACCAGGTTCCTCTTGCCCCAATCGGAAATAATAGTAAGGTCTGAGGCAAAGCAAATCCCCACGCTACCACCTGGGATTTTTTAGTCACCGGCGAGTGGCCTAAGACTACCCACGTGCTGTCCTGAAGACCACCCATCAACCCGGACTCTAGAATAAATCGTTCAAGTGAATCAAGAATGAGTTCCAGGGGGGCAACGTGAGCCAAGAATAAATGGCGCCACTATGAAAATTGCCTGTGTCATGGTGGGCTTGGGCCGACCACCAGGCCCCTGAAGAAAGCCCACGGGAGCTATAGGCGAACACGCAATTAAAAAATAAATTAATAAATAAAAAATAAATAAATAAAAAGTTCCTTTATCTCGTCACAGCACAGTAGGTTCATCAGTTAACAAGCTGCCCATTTACTTCTGACTTCATTATACTCTCTAACTGCATCATTTGTGACCTATACTCCCCGGTGTTTAGTTCACGTATAAATCACGTACAAATCTTGCTCTCCCACAGTTCCTTCAGCCAGTAGCTAATACAACAACATTAACAAGCTCGTCGTGACATTTGTAGGTAATTTTCTCCACCAGTAATTAGTGTTGTATATCCCCGTTTTCAGTTCACAAAAAAATCTTGCTCCCCCACAGTTCATCGAGGCAGCAAGTCCCCGAACAACATCTTAGAGGACAAGTCAGCCACGGCAATCTTGGTTAACTCTGTGCCTTGTCTGGCAACGGCTTGCTTTGATCAACCTTTTAGACTCTGGAGACAAATTAGAGAAGGTTTACATCATTTTAGTCAGCAAGGAGGCCTGGCTATGTCTGGTATGCAGTGTTTCCCTTCCATAAACACTCCCTCTAGTGCACCTCTCCGGCACATAAACTACTTAATGTTAAGGAATGTGTGAGCCAATTGGTGAGGACTTTAATGGTAAAGTCTTGCTCTTGCCTGACTATGCACTGGGTCTGATAGTGTTACTTCCATTCTATGTTACACCTAAATAGTCTTATTACTGACCACTATGGCATGACCTGGGACTAATGTATTACTGTTATATGGATTTATGTATGTATGCATGTATGTTCTAATAGTGATACAGAACAGAAAATAGGTTGCAAATTCTCTCTCTCTCTCTCTCTCTCTCTCTCTCTCTCTCTCTCTCTCTCTCTCTCTCTCTCTCTCTCTCTCTCTCTGGCACTCACCTGTTCTCCGTGTTCTCTGCCTGCATGACGGCATGGCACTCCCCTCCTCCTCCGGCTCCTCCTTCATGCCAGCACACTTGAGGTGGAACACATCTGGCAGCAGGTGAACACGCCTTCCCGATGACACTCCCGGCAGTACTGTCATGGTTCTGGCAGTCCTGTAGGGAAGGGAAAGGTGTTACAAGCCACCCCATGGTAGAACAAGAGACACACAAGCCTGTAAGGTATGTTTACACAAGCAGTTCATGGGGAAAAAAAAGACAGATGACAAATCAGCCTGCTGTGCACTAATGTAGCAGAAGAAAACAGGACAGAGGCTCAATTTCCTTCCACTGTAGGTGTCTTGCTTCTGAGGAAGGTCAAGTCACAGGCAGGAAGAGGCTGTTCCAGAGCTTGCCAGTGAAAGGGTGAAAGAAAGAAGCTTAGTTATACCCCAACAATGTCATGCCCAGAGGTTAGTCAAGTATTTATTGTTCTGGTAATCCTGTGTGGCTAGACAGAGTTAAAACAGCTCAAAAGATAATGTAAGAGGCAAATTGGCCTCTTAATTAAGTTATGTTCCCACAATAACATACTCAGTGGCTTGTTCAGCAGTTATCACTCTGGTAAAGGCAAAGCAAGTCATGAGGCAGCAGAAGGAAAATGGCCCATAAGATACATGGTTATGGCCCCTCATTGGTACATCACATGCCATGCCGTGCAGTGGCCAGCGTGCCGGGCTGGGTCCACACACAGGCCAGGGTTCACATCCCAGCCCAGGCAGAAAGAAAACAGAACAAGGAAAAAGGAATAGTAACCTCAACAAAAACAATAATAAAAATATTAATAAAAATAATAACAAAAATAGAAATGAATAAATGATTAGAAATAATAAGCTAGAAAAACACCACCACAACACACACACACACACACACACACACACACACACACACACACACACACACACATACATACAACTAGGTAAATACATGCGCACACACACACACACACACAGTCACTTTAAGGCACTATACCAGTGGCCCCAAAGTCACCTCCAGATTTCCAGTGTGGCGTCAAATCTCATCCCTCCGTCAGATTCCATTCCATCCTGAGCTGCGGGCTTTGTTATTTTGTCCCTTTCCTTCAGTGCAGTGTCTTGCAATGGCTTATACACAGCTTACCTTTGATCCTATGGTGGTGTTCATGAAAAATTGCCACATTCCAGGCTGGCCTGGAACACAGTGCAGGGAAGGACATGGACAAACAGCAGAGCCCACGCAGGTGCAGATCAGGATGGGATGGAGTACAACGGAGGGATGAGATTTGACACCACACCGGCACTGCCCTTGTGGATCACAGTCAGGCACTTCACACACACACATGACCTTGGGACCCATGATGACCTTCACACACACACACAGAGAGAGAGAGAGAGAGAGAGAGAGAGAGAGAGAGATTTACATAGATAGATTTACATAGAAAATCAGACCACACAGACCCCATGGTCCAGACTTGGTGGTCTGTCCTTAAACCTAAGTGATTTTACATTAATCAGAAGACTCCAAAACGTTGCATTTCTACTCTAGTTGATATTAAGTTGAAGGAAGTGACGGTCGAGCTTATTTTTGAAGGAGTCAATCGTGTTACACTGGACCACTGATGGTGGAAGCTTATTCCATTCTCGCACTACAACGTTGGTGAAGAAAAATTTGGTGCAGTCTGAATTTACTTGTCTACATCTGAGTTTTACGCCATTGTTCCTCGTGCGCAAAGTGTCATCGATCATAAACAATGTTGATCTGTCTACATTCGTGAAACCATTAAGTATTTTAAAACATTCGATCAGTTTTCCTCGGAGGCGACGTTTCTCAAGAGAGAACATGTTAAGGGTAGAAAGCCTTTCTTCGTAGGATTTGTTGCGCAAGGAAGGGATAATTTTCGTTGCCCGACGCTGAACACCTTCTAATTTAGCAATATCCTTTGCATGGTGGGGAGACCAAAACTGTACCGCATATTCCAAGTGGGGTCTGACTAAACTGTTGTAGAGCGGGAGTATTACATCTTTATTCTTAAATAAAAAGTTTCTTTTAATGAAGCCCAACATTCTGTTCGCTTTATTTGCTGCATCGATGCATTGCTGTGAGAATTTGAGGTTTGACGCGATTTTGACCCCCAAGTCCTTGACGCATTGAACGCTTTTGAGTTTAACGCCGCGCATTTCGTAATCAAACTTCTTATTCCTCGTTCCAACTTGAAGGACCTGGCACTTGTCTACGTTAAAGGGCATCTCCCATCTATCCGACCAAGCTGAAATTTTGTGCAAATCCTCTCGGAGGCTTTGCCTGTCTTCGTCAGTGAGAACCGAGTTACCAATCTTTGTGTCGTCTGCAAATTTACTAATGCGGTTATTGAGTCCAACATCCACGTCGTTGATGTAAATAATGAAGAGCACTGGGCCAAGAACCGAGCCCTGAGGGACGCCACTAGTGACCGGCGCCCACTCTGAGTTTAATCCGTCAATCACTACTCTTTGTTGTCTGTTGCTCAACCAATTCGCGATCCATTGGTTTACCTGACCGTCAATACCTATTTGCTTTAATTTGTAAAGTAATTTATGATGCGGGACTTTATCAAACGCTTTCTGGAAATCAAGATAGACTACGTCCAGTGATTTGGTTACGTCATAAACAGTGAAGAGGTCGTTATAAAAGGTTAATAGATTTGATAGGCAGGATCTTTTGTTTCGGAAGCCATGTTGTGAGTCCCCAATTAATGAGTGGCTTTCAAGGTAACTTACAATTTTGTCTCTAATTATGCCCTCAAGTAGCTTACCTACAACCGAAGTTAGACTAATGGGCCTGTAATTACCTGGTACTTTTTGTCTCCTTTCTTAAAAATCGGTGTCACGTTAGCCTTTTTCCAATCTGAAGGGACAATGCCTTGTCGCAAGGACATATTGAATACGGTTGTGAGGGAGGAGAGTATTTCGCTCTTTGTTTCTTTCAGCAGAGTTGGATATACTTTATCAGGTCCAGGACTTTTATTTGTTTTAAGTGATTTGAGGGCTTTAAGGACTTCATCGGGTTTTATTTCAAAGTTAGACAATGCATGCTCGGGATTTACATTAGTACTGGTGTTGGTGGTGGTGGGAGGACTGTTATTATTAAACACCGAGGAAAAGTAATTATTTAATAGGTTTGCAACGTGTTGGCTGTCAGTCACTAGTGCACCGTCGCTGTTTGTTAAAGGTCCAATTCCACTTCTGATCGCCTTTCTGTTGTTTATGTAACTGAAGAAGGATTTCGTATTATTTTTACAGTTGGCTGCAATATTTTCTTCATATCTACGCTTTGCCTGATGCACTAATCTTTTTACTCGTCGCCTTGCATCATTGTAAAGTCTAATGTTTTCGGGCGTGCTTTGCTCTTTCTTTAACCTGTAAGACAATTTTCTCTCCTTGACTGAGTGTTTAATTTCGCTATTAAACCAAGGTGGACTTTTATTAGTGTTAATTCGCTTCTCGCACAAGGGGACAAATGTGTCCTGCTGAGTGAGTAAGTGATTTTTAAAGTTTAGCCAGGCGTCCTCTGCATTGCCGTCATCTGATAGTTGCATATCTATTAGTTTTCGTCGGATTTCTACGAAGTTGGCTCTTTTGAAATTGGGCACCTTAACTTTATTTTCAGTCACCGATGTTTGAGCTCTAATGTCAACGCGCACTAGTTTATGATCGCAGGAACCGAGGTGTTCTCCTACCGTGACATTACTGACTAGGTTATCTTGGGTCGCTATAACAAGGTCAAGTATGTTATTTTGTCGAGTTGGTTCAGAAACCATTTGGCTTAGATAATGTTCCTCTAGAAATTCGATCATTCAATGGGACTCACCTTATGTACCCGACAGTGTCGCCCAGTCGATATGGGGGAGGTTAAAGTCTCCTAGTATCAGTGAGTCGCTGTTATTAAGTGACTGCCTTAAGACGCTGTACATTTCAAGATCGCCATCAAGTGATTGCCCCGGAGGCCTGTAAGTGACAGATATATTTAAATTGACTTTTGCAATGTTTACTCGCACACACAAATGTTCAACGTTACTGTTTCTTGGTGTTTTGTGTGTAGGTTGCAAGTAGCTTTTGACAAAAAGGGCGACACCACCCCCTCTACGGTTTACACGATCATTGTTGAAGAATCTGTAGCCATCTATGTTGTATTCGGAACTTAATCAATATTAGTGGTGTCGATAAATGTTTCGGTTATAGCAATTACGTCAAAGTTTTCTGTTAGAGCAAGACATCGCAGTTCATCAAATTTGTTTCTTAGGCTACGCGCATTGAAACTAAGGACTCTTAGGTTATCTTGAAGCTTGGTAATAGAGGTACTGGAGGGTTCAATGTTACGAGTCTGTTGCGGTGTATGGTGTCTATTTACACGGGCGGGATGGAAGGACGTGGCTGAGAGTCGTTTTTTGTTGTTCGGGTGTTACGTACGGCGTTGTTGAGAGAGAGAGAGAGAGAGAGAGAGAGAGAGAGAGAGAGACTTTCTTAAGCAAAGAACAAGCTCATTCTCAGCACTTGAAAACCACATAGCAAGACTGTTTTAACTACCACTAAGCCTTGTGATTGCTGGGCTACAATCACTACTACTTGTATAAGCTTGTGAGAAATACATTGACAACTCTTTCTCTCACACACAAGCAACAAACAAGCTCCCAGCCCTTGAAAACCAAATGGCAGGACTGTTTTAACTACCACTAAGCCTTGTAACTGCTGGACTAAATCACTATTAGTACTTGTACAAGCTTGTGAGACCTAAATAATTTAATTACTATCACAGTCCAGTCATCCAGGCCAGTCAGTGTTAAGTTATCCATGAATATGTATTGAGATTCAAATATTATGTGGAAATGGAGTTAATATTATTATGCTCTGAGGTGTTAGGTAACTGTGGGTACTGGGGTAAGGAAGGGAAGGGGAGGGGAGGGGAGGGGAGGGGAGGGAAGGGTAAGGGATGGTTAAGGGTAAGGAAGGGAGGGGAGGGGAAGGGATGGGAAGAGAAAGGTAGGGAAAGAAAATAGAATGTAAGGAAAGGGAAGAGAAGAGAAGGGAAAACATGGGATGGGAAGAGAAAGGAAAGGGATGGGATAGGAAAGGAAATCAAAGGGAAAGGATGGGATGGGAAAAGAAGGGAAAGGGATGGGAAGAGATGGGATAGGAAAATAAAGGAAATCAAAGGGAAAGGATGGGATGGGAAGAGAAGGGAAAGGGATGGAAAGGGAAGGGATGGGAAAAGGATGGGATGGGAAGAGAAGGGAAAGGGATGGGAAGAGATGGGATAGGAAAGGAAAGGAAATCAAAGGTAAAGGATGGGATGGGAAGAGAAGGGAAAAGGATGGGATGGGAAGAGAAGGTAAAGGATGGGATGGGAAGAGAAGGGAAAAGGATGGGATGGGAAGAGAAGGGAAAGGGATGGGAAGAGATGGGATAGGAAAAGAAAGGAAATCAAAGGGAAAGGATGGGATGAAAGAGATGGGATAGGAAAAGAAAGGAAATCAAAGGGAAAGGATGGGATGGGAAGAGAAGGGAAAGGGATGGAAAGGGAAGGGATGGGAAAAGGATGGGATGGGATAGGAAAAGAAAGGAAATCAAATGGAAAGGATGGGATGGGAAGAGAAGGGAAAGGGATGGAAAGGGAAGGGATGGGAAAAGAAAGGAAATCAAATGGAAAGGATGGGATGGGAAGAGAAGAGAAAGGGATGGGAAGAGATGGGATAGGAAAAGAAAGGAAATCAAATGGAAAGGATGGGATGGGAAGAGAAGGGAAAGGGATAGGAAGAGATGGGATAGGAAAAGAAAGGAAATCAAAGGGAAAGGATGGGATGGGAAGAGAAGGGATAGGAAAATAAAGGAAATCAAAGGGAAAGGATGGGATGGGAAGAGATGGGATAGGAAAGGAAAGGAAATCAAAGGGAAAGGATGGGATGGGAAGAGAAGGGAAAGGGATGGGAAGAGAAGGGATGGGAAAGGAAAGGATGGGATGGGAAGAGAAGGGATAGGAAAATAAAGGAAATCAAAGGGAAAGGATGGGATGGGAAGAGAAGAGAAAGGGATGGGAAGAGAAGGGATAGGAAAGGAAAGGAAATCAAAGGGAAAGGATGGGATGGGAAGAGAAGAGAAAGGGATGGGAAGAGAAGGGATGGGAAAGGAAAGGAAATCAAAGGGAAAGGATGGGATGGGAAGAGAAGGGATAGGAAAATAAAGGAAATCAAAGGGAAAGGATGGGATGGGAAGAGAAGAGAAAGGGATGGGAAGAGAAGGGATAGGAAAGGAAAGGAAATCAAAGGGAAAGGATGGGATGGGAAGAGAAGGGATAGGAAAATAAAGGAAATCAAAGGGAAAGGATGGGATGGGAAGAGATGGGATAGGAAAGGAAAGGAAATCAAAGGGAAAGGATGGGATGGGAAGAGAAGGGAAAAGGATGGGATGGGAAGAGAAGGGAAAAGGATGGGATGGGAAGAGAAGGGAAAGGGATGGAAAGGGAAGGAAATCAAAGGAAAATGATGGGATGGGAAGAGAAGGGAAAGGGATGGGATGGGAAGAGATGGGAAGGGAAGGGAAGAGAAGGGATGAGAAAGGAAAGGGATGGGAAGAGAAGGGAAAGGTAAGGGGCAGAAAGGGAAGGGAAGTGAAAGGATGGGAAGGGAAGGAAAGGATGGGAAGGGAAGGAAAGGAAATGGAAGGGAAGGGTAGCTCAATGGGAATGGGAAGAGAAGGGAAGGATATGGAAGGGAAGTGAAAGGATGGGAAGGGAAGGAAAAAAATGGAAGAGAAGGGTAACACAAAGGGAATGGGAGGAGAAGGGAAGGATATGAAAGGGAAGGGAGGGGTAGCAGCAGAGGCCAAGAGGTGATATTGGGAAAGCGGTTGAGAGTCCAAACCCAGTTGAGGTTCACCAAAAGGCTCAGACAACTATGAAACACTTAACAGTATCACAGTGCCAGCCTGGGAGGTGCGTAAGTCACGGCAAACGGAGAACAAGATGAACAGACTGAATTACAGCCTTCAGAAGTGAAAGAATACCAGCCCAGGAAGTGCAGACATCAGGCCACTCAGAGAACCAGCTGGAGAGATGAAACTAGAACCTTAAAAAGCAATACTAACAGCCCAGGAGTTAAAGAAATAAGGAGAAACAGAGAACATGATGGCGAGTTGGAACCTTTAAACTAACAGAATGACAACCAGGAACTATAGAACCCAGAACAGACAGAGAACCAGCTGGAGAGATGAAATTAAACCCTCAAGAAGCAATACTATCAGCCCAGGAGTTAAGGAAATGAGGAAAAACAGAGAACAAGATGGAGAGTTGGAACCTTTTAACTAACAGAATGACAACCAGGAACTATAGAACCCAGAACAGATGGAGAACCAGCTGGAGATGAAATTAAATCCTCAAAAAGCAATACTATCAGCCCGGGAGTTAAGGAAATAAGGATAAACAGAGAACATGATGGAGAGTTGGAACCTTTAAACTAACAAAAATGCCAACCCCAGAACTACAGAACCCAGAGCAGACAGAGAACCAGGTGGAGAGATGAGATTAGAACCTTAAACATAAATACTATCCGAAGTTACTATACTACTATACTACCAGAAGTTAAAGAAGTCAGGAGAAGATGGAGAGATGAAATAAGAACCTTTTAACACTAACAAAAATGCCAACCCAAGAACTATGAACCCAGAGCACACAGAGAACCAGATAGAGACATAATGAGAGCCTCCAGCAAGCTCTACAACCCTGCAAATACCTTGGACCTACCCTAGAGTGTGTGGCAGCAACGGCAGCATCTCCCAGAAGCCTAGCGAGGCATTTGGCAAGGTGCCTGCACCCTCTCCCTAAGCTGGGTGCTGGGGTGGCAAGGAGGGATTTCAGGGCTACTTAAGCACTAGAAAAAAATAATGATTTCAGGGGCTACTTAGTCATTGTGGATGTGTAAGTATAGTCTTTTGCAGCAGTAATGAGACCACTGGCGCCATCTGGTTGCTGGCTGGGAGGGAGAGAGGCTTGAGGGGTTACTTAGCGTTAGGGATGTTCAAGTGTAGGGAGCGACTGTCTTTTCCAAGTGTAGCCAAAGTTGTTCCTGGAAAAAGGAGAAAAGGAGGAAGGAAGAAGAAAAAGAAAAAAAAAAAAAAAAAAAAAGACCACGAATAATAGCAAGAAGAAAAAGTAGAAAGGAAAAGTAAAATAGAAAGAAAAATGAAGAAAACATGAAGAAAGAAAAAGAAAAAAGCAGAAAAACAAAACAAGGAAGGAGAAAACATGAAGAAAAAATCAGAAAAAAATATAATAAAAGAAATAAATGAAAAAAAAAGAACAAAAAAAACAAACAAAAAAACTTCCGTGCTTGTCCCCGGAAACGAGACCCTGGCTAAAGGTGTTCCTGGAAAGTGACAACAGATAGAAGAAGGAAGAAGTAAGAGGAAGGAAGAAGAAGAAGAAGAAGAAAAGGAAGAAAACTGATGCCTTCTCGAGCACATGACATTATACAGAAGGTGACGGTGATGAAGACTGGGAGGAGGGAATGTACCACAGGGGAGACTGGAAGACTTTTGGCACTCCCATTCTGAAGAAGTTTAGGTCATGGGAAGGAAGAAAGGACTGTGATGAAGACTGGGAGGAGGGAATGTACCACAGGGGAGACTGGAAGACTTTTGGCACTCCCATTCTGAAGAAGTTTAGGTCATGGGAAGGAAGAAAGGACTGTGATGAAGACTGGGAGGAGGGAATGTACCACAGGGGAGACTGGAAGACTTTTGGCACTCCCATTCTGAAGAAGTTTAGGTCATGGGAAGGAAGAAAGGACTGTGATGAAGACTGGGAGGAGGGAATGTACCACAGGGGAGACTGGAAGACTTTTGGCACTCCCATTCTGAAGAAGTTTAGGTCATGGGAAGGAAGAAAGGACTGTGAGTTTTCAGACTAGGAGATGTCAAGAGGCTATCAAATTTAATAGTTCATGAGGTCTTTTAGTAGCAGTACTTAAGTGCTAGAATACCAGAAATTAAATTGTTCAAGAAATAGAAGAATGAGATGCAATACAACTCTTGAATTAGAGAGTTGGAGGCCACCAGGATGAACTTGGAAATACAGCAGAAGTTACATAATCATTCACCAGTCAAGAAATGAAAAAATTAGATACACTACAACTCTTGAATTAAAGAGTTGGAGGCCACAGGGATGAGCTTGGAAATATAGAAGTTAGATAATTATTCACCAGTCAAGAAATGAAAGAATGAGCTACGATGCAACTCTTGAATTAGGGAGTTGGAGATCTTGAGCAGTAAGTATGGAAACACTCATAACAAAGGAAGGGAAGCAGCAACACCAGCACCAGAGCTTGAAGGCACTCATTCAGAAGCTACAGGACATGTTGTGGGACCGTATACTCTGGCAAGGCTTCCACAATGTTTCATCATGTAAGACTCTTACCTCTAACACTTTGACCATCACGTTGGTGTCAGTCTTGATAAACCCTCGGCCGTCTTGGCTCTCTGTGCCTCGGTCCCACAGCCTGGCCACTCTTTGTTTCCTTGGCCTTGTCCTGCAGAGCCTCCAGGAGTGCCCCAAGCATCTGGTCTAGCGCCGTCATCTCCTTGTTGTTGATCTTCAGCTGCCGGAAACACAGAGCCATTAGAGTTTAAGCCTGTATATTTAAAGTTGTGGAGACCACTGGTGAAAGCATGATATAAGAGTGGAGGAAAGAGACAGGCTGTCAGTGTTGGCTGTGAAGAAAGTGACGTGCCATCTTGGAGTACTCCCCCAGCACACAGGTACTCCAGTGGTGACTATAACCCACAGGCCACACCTTTCCCTGCAGGAGGAGTGGCCGGCTGCTGCTGTCCAGGACAATGCTGTGCTTACCAAGAGTGCTCCAGATAGTCCCTGGACCCTTACTGAGAGTGTTTTGGTGCTCTGGGTTTGTACAGAACTTGCCCTTGCTTAAAAAAAAAAAATCACCTTCATAAACAGATTGCCACACTCATACTTCTTATTTAATCTGAGAACCTAAAAAAGTACAACACACACACACACACACACACACACACACACACACACACACATAGAAGATGAACAGATGTAATAGCTTTGTATAATTAACTGGTGGACTGGACAGTGTATACATAGAATGGAGCTGGTTGTGACAGAGTGGAGGAGGAGACTGAGAGGACACAGTGAGAAGCTGAAAAGGGAACATGTCTCAAGGATAAAAAGAGGTACAGTTTAGTTTTTTACAGCAATGAAGGCACACAAGGGCAGCAAAACAGGAGCCAGGCCCAGCACTGCTCCAGCAAAGGCATGAGTGGCCACAGGGGAGATACACTTCAGAAGGAGAGAAGGCCAAAGAAGGAGATCAGTCGGGTATTTAAAAGTGGTATTTTAGGTTCATGGTAGAGGAGAAGGGTTAAACTGCCACCAGGAATAACCACACTTTGTTGTATAGAAAGTCTCATTAGTAAGGAAGCATAGATGAGTTTTCTGAGTGAAGACATATAGTGACTGGGTTTTGTTAAATTATGTTAGGTTAAATTCAGGATATCTTCCAACACATGATGGCCAGCACCCTATGGTATAAATCAACAAGGAATGACCTCACTTTGTTTTATAGAAAGTTGGTCTCTCTCTCTCTCTCTCTCTCTCTCTCTCTCTCTCTCTCTCTCTCTCTCTCTCTCTCTCTCTCTCTCTTTCATTCCTTTTCTTTCTTCCTATTACTTTTTCTTCCATTTTTCCGTCATTATTTTATTTTTATTTTTATTCTCTTAATGGTTCCTCTCTTCCATGCTGCTCTCTTTTCCTCCTCCTCTCCTCTCCTCTCCTCTTCTCTCTCTCTCTCTCTCTCTCTCTCTCTCCCCCAGTCACCTGATGTACAGGAAGCCGTGTAGTGCTATGGTTATTGTTCATTGGCACAACTCAATGAGGCCTCAAAACAAACACTCATATGAACTTAAGAAGAAAACACCACAAAGTGTGAAGTGGGCAGAAAAGAAATACTACAGTGGAACCTTTACCCAATTGGTTCCTAAATGTTGTTCTTAAAGTGAACTGTTTGTAAAGTGAAGCCAACTTTCCCATGACACACAATGTGATACAAGCCTGACCCCAAATGAAGGCTTCTCTACCAGTGCCTGGGATTTTCTTGGCCAAATCGTCATGCCAATGCCTGGCTTTTCATAGCCTCAAAAACACTGCCACTGGCAAACTGCTTTTATCTTTTTTACAGCAAGGGACAAAAACAACAACAAGCAAGCTAGACGCTGCTCCAACAAAAGAGAGGCCAAAAGAAATATCAATCTCGGGAGGAGAGGTGTCCTGGTACTCTCCTTGTGAAAGAGGCCAAGGAAAGATGTTCAGGAATTCACCATCACAAGGATGAAAGAATGAAGATCCTGGTTAACTCTTGCATAAGGGGTTTGGACAACACAAGGATGAAAGAATGAAGATGCTGGTTAACTCTTGCATAAGGGGTTTGGACTGTATAGGGATGAGCTAGAGTATAAAGTAATGTGCAGCAAGGGAGGAAAGAGGAGAGAAGTAAGGGATAGGAAGTAGGAGTAAAAATAAAGGGAGAGAAGTCACGGCGGCTTACTGACAGAACCAAAAGATAAAAAGCACAAATGTGGGCGTTCACAGATTCCTGAGGCTGTTACCATTTAGCTTGTTCCTGAACCCAGGCCGAGAGAGAAAACTGGTGCATTGTTCATTATGTTTGTGATCCAATTTGTTCAAAAAGACTGTTCAATACCCAAGGTTTGTCTGTAAGTACAGTAACACCTTGGTTTTCAAGTGCCCTACACATAAGTGTTTTGATTTACTAGCAAAAAAAGATCACAAACAATGGCTTGCTTTAGGAGTGGTGACCTGGTTTAGGAGCATCCTGTTTGTACGAGTGGAGGACACGCTCTCTTTGTTCACCACAGGAACAGAGCGGAAAACAATGGGAGCGGGGTCTCAGTCCACATTGTACGCTCACAGAGGCGGCACCTGCATGCTCAGGCCTGCTCACGTTTGTGCTCTAGGGTGTGATCTTTGGGTTTTCAGCAGAACAGTCTGCGTTTGTTTTGATTTGAGAGTCAAATTCCGGAAGGAATTAAGATCGTACACCAAGGCATGGCTGTACCAAATTCAGTCTGGGAGGCGGTGGCTGGGTGGACAGCGTGTGGGCACAGTGTGCTGGATGACCTGGGATCACGTTCCCTCCCCCCCTACAAGTTGACATTGCCCAAGACTACCCGCATGCTGTCCTGGTGCCCGCCTGTCAACCCAGACTATGGCGACACTCTCCCAAGAGGATCAAGTGGAGCTCCTCTGGGGGGACAGTATGGGCCAGGCAAGATGGCACCACTATAAAACATTTGCCAGCACCACTAACAGGCTGGAGCCAGCCAACAGGCCCCATCATGAAAGCCCACCAGCACAATGGACCAAACAAAAATACATAAATAAATAACCTGCCCTTACCTAACAACCTAAAACACTGTAAATATTAACTAATCTAACCTGACCTGTGTGTTATGCCTTGATAACAAGTTGGAAAGTTTGGTAGTCGGCGTTCATTTTCCTGTTTCACTTTTTATTTTTAACTTTATTTGTAGGAAGAATTTTGATGCTCTTCTCCCTCGTGTTTACTTCCTCATCTTCCCTCTCCCTTCTCTCCATTTTCCCATTTTCTCTTTTTACTCTGCCAGCTATCTTAATTTTTGGTCTTTCATTTTATCAATTTTATTCCTTTATCTCCCTTCCTCCGCCAGCTGTATTTTTGTATTTCCTTTCCTCCAGATGGCCGTGCCTTCCCTGGCTTTCATTACATTTTCCTGTCTTTCTCCTGCCTCCTTCCACCTCCATGCGGGTGGCGGCCAGTTTTCACCGGTGCCGTCTGAATGGATACGCGGGAAGCCTCGCGTACGCATTATAAGCGCGGACACGGGTCTCGCCCGCAAGTGTGAGAGGCCTTACCCTTCTCATCAGAAATAGCTTCTTATTTAGATTAATTTTAACCCCATATATACGCTCCAAAAAGTATTTATAATGTTGACAGTGATATATAAAGATTAGGTTAAGTTAGTTTGGTTAGATTAGGTTAGTTTAGCTAGTTTAGGTTAGGTTAGGAAATTAGTTAGCTAGGCTAACATGTTTGTTGACTTTTTAATAAGAAAAGTGAGGAAGCTATCCGGAACTTCAAAGCCGACGGTTACCGTGGACCCGCTTTGGAAACTCCAGTCCCTGAAATTAAGTTAACAAGCTTTCAACAAGTGGATGTGGCTGTGGTGAAAACTATCATACACAGGTGAAACTGACATACTGTGATGACGATCCCTTGCCGATAAGTGACATCATTAAGAGTGGAAACTTTAGTGATTTCTTAAATATTATGACTGTGATGGTTAACACTAGTATCGAAAACAAGACTTTCCCTGAGAGTGAGAAAGCGGCGATCGTGAAACCTATCGTTAAAGGTAAACTGGAACCAGAGTGTTTAAGTTCCTTTAGACCAGTATCCAACTTGACGTTTCTATCTAAGACACTTGAAAATGTGATCTTAAATCAGCTAATGGAGCATCTGCTATTGGTGCAGGCTTTACTGGATAATGAATCTGCCTACAAGAGGCTTTACTCAACAGAAACTACTCTCTGTTTGGTGGTAAACAACTTGCTTGTGCTTATGGATGAAGGGAAGTGTGGTGTTCTGATTTTGTTAGACTTGAGTGCTGCGTTTGACATGGTGGAGCACAGTCTATTGCTTCGGGATTGCAAGAATATTGGATTTGAGGGTGGCGCGCTGGATTATCTGAGGAGTCACCTTGAGAACAGAACTTACTGTGTGCAAATAGGTAAATCGTTCTCCACTCATAAACTTTTGCAAAGAGGAGTCCCCCAGGGAAGTGTACTGGGTCCAATTTTATTCTGTGTTTATACTATTGGTCTTTCACATTTTACTAAGAAGGCATGAAGTTGACTTTAAACTGTATGCTGATGATACACAGTTCTATTTGTCGCTGAGTGATGTGGAAAACACTGAAGATAAGCTGAGCAGAATTATGGATGATGTCGGGAAATGGATGAATTCTAAGCAACTGAAGCTGAATGAGGAAAACTGAATGCTTGATTGTGGGGAAGAACAAGGATGTCAGGAGGCTAGATGTTTCCACTCTTCGGATAAAAGATGACACTATGACTGTAAAAAAGTCAGTCAAAGATTTAGGTGTTATACTTGACTGCACTCTATCATTCAAAGAACAGATCAATCAGGTGGTGAGAATGGCAGGCTACCATCTGAGAAATATTGCATTTGTCAAGAAATACCTGGATGATAAGACCATGAAGATGCTTATATATATATATATATATATATATATATATATATATATATATATATATATATATATATATATATATATATATAAATATATATATATATATATATATATATATATATATATATATATAATCATGTAAATAAAAAGCTGGATTATTGTAACTCACTTTATTATGGCCTTCCTAAATATCTGCTGAAGAAACTACAACTTGTCATGAACAGAGCTGCAAGGCTAACAAAGGGTCTGCCCCCCATGAGAGAATAACACCTGCACTCACAGACTTGCATTGGCTGCCCATCAAGGCAAGGCTAACAAAGGGTCTGCCCCCCTGTGAGAGAATAACACCTGCACTCATAGACTTGCATTGGCTGCCCATCAAGGCAAGGCTAACAAAGGGTCTGCCCCCCCGTGAGAGAATAACACCTGCACTCATAGACTTGCATTGGCTGCCCATCAAGGCAAGGCTAACAAAGGGTCTGCCCCCCCGTGAGAGAATAACACCTGCACTCACAGACTTGCATTGGCTGCCCATCAAGGCACGGCTAGCAAAGGGTCTGCCCCCCGTGAGAGAATAACACCTGCACTCACAGACTTGCATTGGCTGCCCATCAAGGCAAGGCTAACAAAGGGTCTGCCCCCCCGTGAGAGAATAACACCTGCACTCACAGACTTGCATTGGCTGCCCATCAAGGCAAGGCTAACAAAGGGTCTGCCCCCCGTGAGAGAATAACACCTGCACTCACAGACTTGCATTGGCTGCCCATCAAGGCAAGGCTAACAAAGGGTCTGCCCCCCATGAGAGAATAACACCTGCACTCACAGACTTGCATTGGCTGCCCATCAAGGCAAGGCTAACAAAGGGTCTGCCCCCCGTGAGAGAATAACACCTGCACTCACAGACTTGCATTGGCTGCCCATCAAGGCACGAATAATCTACAAAATATGTGTCTTGACTTATCAAGCAACGTGACTTGGTAAACCTGGATATTTGAGAAATATACTACAGGGTTTTCATTTGGACACCACCATGTCACTGAGACAGTGCAGAACAGTATAGACTCTATGAGCCCAGGGTCAACCTGGAACTGGGTTTCAGAGCATTTGAGAAGAGTGACCCGCAGCTCTTGGATCAGTTATGTGTAAGCATGGTGGTGCAGAGAGAGTGACAAGAGAAAGGGCATTGCAAGGAAGAAGGGTGGTAGGGTCTTTGAGACAAATCATGAATGGCAGAAGTGTGAGCATGGAGGTAAAGAGGGATTTGAGAAATACAATAATAGTACCAACCCTCACATATGCAAGTGAAACGAGGCCTGGAATGAAAGTCAGAGGTCTAGAGTGCAGGCATTGGAAATGAGTCATTTGAGGAGTGCTTGTGGTGTGAGTAGAATGGATGGAATGAGTAATGAAAGTGTGTACGAGAGTTTTGGAATGTGTCACAGGGGTGAAGGGAAGAGGCGTGGAGTGGTGGAAGAAGTGAAGCGACAGACTTTAAAGTGGTTTGGCCACATGGAGCGACTGAAGGAGAGTAAGATGACCAGAAGGGTGTATGTGAGTGAGATAGAGGGAGGGAATGCTAGAGGACGACCTCCAGTGAAATGGAGGGATAGGGTGCAAGAGTACGTTAGGGAGAGGGGGGAAAGATCTTTGAGAAACTTTGAGCAGGCAAGGAGGGAGTGTCTGGATAGATAGATGGAAACTCTGTAATGTGTGATGACTCTCATGCTGGAGTGTCCGTGGGTTGTGTAAGGCTGTGTGTGGCGTCACTGGCACACTACAACGCAGCAGTGACTGGCAACAAAACACCAGCAACCAAATATTACAAAAAATACCACACAAATGACAGGACTTCCATGAGCTGCACACTGTTCAGTGACTGACAAAGACACCCACCTGTGTGCTGGATGAAGGAGGCGTGGTTGGGGGAGTTGCTGCGCTCACCCTTGTCAAAGTTCTTCAGCTCCAAGTAGCCGTGATGGATCCACAGGTCTGGAGGCTGGACGCCAGGCTTGTTGCTCTCACTGCAGCTGCCGCCAACACTGCAAGGAAGTGATGCATCTTACTAGCTGCTAAATACTACTGAGTGCTGCTGCTGTACCTCACAGGGCTGTCCAGAGGGAGATGGAAGGGCACATGAAATCTTCAAAACAGGATGGATGTTAAGGGCATGAAGTTTGAGTTCAACAAAGCATATTTGAATTCATTAAAAGAAATAGCTCCCAGCCAGCACACTGCAAGCAATCACAAGTTAGAAACACGTGTTAGCTGCTCCACCAAGAGACACAGATATCACAAACAGAGGTCACTTGTTACCCTGCAACTATGTATAGCACAAAATGAAAGTCCATCTTGAACATTTCCTATGAACAAGTTTACCTTTCTTTTTCTTTCTCTAATCTTGGCAAACTTAAGTCTTTGTGGACTATGCCCTGCAGCCTTGTTCTCCATATTACAAAGTGAATAAAAAGTTCCTGCAGTCAGTGTAAAGGATTGCTGAAATGAGTCATGGGATGAAACACACCAACAAGAAACTGTCCTGCCACCTTACACAATGCTTGGCCTGGGCTCCGCCTTGACCCGCGGCAGTACAGTGTGGTGGCCAAGAAGGCCCCCAGCTGGTCATGGCTCCTGCCACGCCAGCGATCACCAGCACAATCAGGCCTCTCGCTCAACACACCAGCCAGGGGGCTCACCGATGCTCTTGTCAACAGCTGGAACACAGGAGCAGATGTATAATATTTTTAACATTGGCTTAATCAATCAGTCAATCAATGGGGGCCTCTGCCAGCCTACCTCACCCAAACTATGACACCATTCTTGGGGGTTCCTCTGTGCAGGTCCCCATGCAGGCACCTTCCCCATACCATGTACCTCCCAGCAGGATCCATCAATCTGCTCTAACCCAACTTTCTGGGCACACTCTTTACTAAGGATTGTCTCTTACATAAACAACCTGGTAAGCAGGGTTTACCCACATGTCCACAGAGCCAGAGGTGGCATTCACAGAGCATGCAGGTAATGGGCCTCAGGTCAGCCTCAGGGAGGGAGTGCTCCATGTCATATGAGGGACAGAGTATGGTGGGACACAACATGTGCATAACTGAGAGAACAGTGACTGATGCACCACAACACACAGCATGCAGGTAATGAGCCTCAAGTCAGCCTCAGGGAGGGAGTGCTCCATGATGAGGGACAGTGTGGTGGGACACAACATGTGCATAACTGGGAGAACAGTGACTGATGCACCACAACACACAGCATGCAGGTAATGGGCCTCAGGTCAGCCTCAGGGAGGGAGTGCTCCATGATGAGGGACAGTGTGGTGGGACACAACATGTGCATAACTGGGAGAACAGTGACTGATGCACCACAGCAATGACGGCTCCCTAAAACTAACACTTCCTTACCTGAAAGAGTCGTGAAGCTTTCCACGGGGGAGAATGGACCAAAACCTTTGACATTGTGAGAGTGCATCTTGTGCAAATACTTCCTTGAAGCGTCAGTCCATGGACGGTGAGGGTGAGCCAGTCCCCCGTCACTTCCCCCGTCACCCAGTCACTGACAGTTTGGTCCGTGGTGAGGAATATCACGTAGCCTGGAACAAACAAAATTACTCTCTCAATAATCTTTTTTTAACCGTGTACCAGTGACAGGCAAAATTTGTGGCTTTACCGTGTAGCAGCGACGGGCCTAATTTTTGCTATGATATAAGCCCCCAAAATAGATGATGCATAAACTGATCACAAATGCATTGATATATATTATAAAATGGTTTGCCTGAGTGATGATTTTCTCTCTCTCTGCAGCTACTGGGTTAAGTGCTGCCCATAGCTCCAGTAGGCTCTTTGGAGGGGCCTCTTGGATGACCCCAGCCCGGTAGTGGCTCAGGCAAATTGTATTTATAGTGGCTGACAAGATGTATGGTTCTTGCTTCCTGCCTGGCCCACCACCATGACTAAGTCACTGTTTATTTACTATATATCCAGGTCTTTTCCATGTCAGTGAAGGTGTGTTCCCTTAACTATGTAGTCTAGTACATCACTGTGGTTTGGCACACTGACTCTTTTTTATTTTTATAATTTGAAGATGCCATCCTGGTAACCCATCAGCTCACCTGTGATCCTCCCATTGTTCCGCTGCAGCGGCTGCCGGGTGAAGGTGGTGGTGGATGGCTGGCCAGGGAGGGCCAGGACGGCTGGGCCACCAGCAGGGTGTTGGAGGCTACCAGGCTATAGGGGGACTCACACCAAACCTGATGGGGACAAGTGTGTGGGAAAAAGTGTGATTTTGGCACACCAAAACTTCAAAGTTCCCCTATCATGCATTTATATATATATATATATATATATATATATATATATATATATATATATATATATATATATATATATATATATATATATATATATATATATATATATATATATATGTCCTGGTGAGTGATTCAAAAGTTTCCATAGGTTACTTTAAGTTTAAGTTTAGGCCTGTAAGTCTGAGCACAGTCAAGGATCCAGATACATACTTGTTCAGTACTTGTTTGTAGTTGGTACAGGAGCAGGTTTAGGACAGATAGAGTTGCCTGAAGTTGTCATTTTCATGACAGAATATTATATTATTACCATACAGAAGAATATCTACTTTTATTCTGTTACGGTTTGGTTGCAAACTTTGGTTGCTATTATGATACATTGCCGGCCAAGTTAGTAAAGACTAGAGGAGGCTGATTTTTTACCTAGTAAAAAACATGTCAAGTTGGCAACATTAGCGCAGGAGGATATAATAATGTAGGAATCTTTTTTTTTATACTTTGAAGAGAATAAATGAATCATTGCACTTGAATAGGTTGTTTTACTTTATCATATTTGGAGCACATCATTTAACCTATGGAATACTTTTACTCAGAAAAAATACAAATAAAATCAATGATTTAATCATCTGATTAAATCAATTTGATTAAATCATTGCCAACCCTGCTGTGCTGTTTCTAATACCATTATGTAAGGTTCATTTTTAAGTATTTGCAAAAGGTCAATGAAAAAATCAATATCTCAAACACTAATAATAGCTCACCCTATGAGTCATAATTTCTCTGTGCCTCATCACAGCAAGGATTCAGCTGTGCAGGATTTCCTTGAGAAGTGTTGCAGGACTGAGTGAATATTTACTGAAAGAAGAACGAAGGCTTCCAGCACTGTGGTCTCACCCTGATGGTCTTCACAGCAAACTCACACACTGTTGATGGCTTGAGGCTGTCAATGAGGCAGGTCACATCCGTGGCGTTGACGTAGCGGCTGGAGGATGAGGACGAGAAGGTGGTGCAGCTGTTGTACTGCAGGAGTCAAAGGTCAGTATTAACAGGGAGTCAGGTACAAGGACGGAGGGAAAACATAAGAAAGGTCACTGGATGAAGGACTGGCTTGTGAAATGAGACATGAATGACAGGAGGACAGGAAGGGTGTGAGGGAGTGCTTGCAGGAAAAAGAGGATGTGTAAGTGAAGGATAAGGACGTATGAGGGAGGATATGAGGTGTATAAGGGACTGTTTGCAGGAAAAAGAGGATGCATGAGTTATGAATAAGGATGCGTGAGGTGGACGTGAGGTGAATAAGGGAGTTTGCTGGGACGAGAGTGTGAGTAAGTAATGGATAAGGATATAGAGAGGAAGATATGAGGTGAATGAGGGGCTGTTTGTAGGAGGGAGAAGGATGCAAGTTACGAATAAGGATGTGGAGAGGTGGATATGAGGTGAATAAGGGAGTGTGTGCAGGGAAACAAGAATGTGTAAGTGGTGAATAAGTTCCTTGACAAATGACTAACTTTTCCACAGCTGTGTTGATGCAAGTGGCAATTCGTGACACAGTGCACAAAGAACATGAGATAAAACATATATTTTCCAGCTGATGACTGCCCTCCCTGAAGCAGCCCAGCAACACTACCCAAAACTGACCTCTTTTGACCTCCCATTCTTCATGCTTGTGTTTGGAACGGCATCTAGTGGCCTTTTAATTGTTGTTTAATTTGTTTACCTTGAGTTGCCTCCCTTGAAAAAAAATAAATAAATAAATAAATCACCTGGTTCTGGCTCAGCATGGTGTCCGCCCACTGCAGCACCACAGTGAAGGGCGTCAGCACCACGGCCTTCACCCCCACCGCCGGGTCCAGCGTGGGTGCCACCACCTCCTCCTCCTCTGGCTGGGTGTGGACTTGCTGGTACACCGGTTGCCCGTCACCCACGTTGTTGAAGGCTCACAGGCTTATCACAAACTCCATGTTGGGTTCTGAGGAGACGGAGAACTTGTTATGGACCTAATCGTAACAATACAACAATTTTTTCACGACCCTTAACCCGTCCGCTGCGATTGGCACGGATTTTGCCTTCACTGGTAGCCTGGTAACATAGTCCCAGGTCTTTCTCTTGCTGTCTGTGGTGGATAGTGGAGTGTTTCCCATGTGGTATTGGTGTGCTGGATATCCCTTCACTGGTAGCCTGGTAACATAGTCCCAGGTCTTTCTCTCTCTGTCTGTGGTGGATAGTGGAGTGTTTCCCATGTGGTATTGGTGTGCTGGATATCCCCTCCCAAGGTGCAGGACTACACTTTTCTTCATTGAATTGTAGCTTTTTGTTCCATTCCTGTAGCTTGGCGAGGTCTGCTGCTAGGAAATCCGCAGTCAAGGGGTTAAACTGGGCAGAACAGATAACAAATAAGATAGACTAACAGACAACAGGTAGAACAACAGGTAGAAAGACAGATAACAGGCCACGGATAACCAATGAATAACCTGACTAACATTATGACCACCCAGGAAATATCTGAGAGCTCAGGGCAGACAGAGGAATGAGCCTGAACGATGATGAGTCTGAAAATGGCAACTTAGAATACCACCTCCTTTCCCTCAATAATTGCTCTCATGGTCCAGGGTCTTCACAATATGGAGAGCTAACTTTTATGATGTTGTGTAAATACTTTTCTGTGTGTGTGTGTGTGTGTGTGTGTGTGTGTGTGTGTGTGTGTGTGTGTGTGTGAAATGTTAACAGACTCAATAAATGTTTAACTATGATCTACTTAACAAGATCTCTACCTTCACTTTACTTTGCTTAAATGAAAACTTGTTATGGACTCCATCATCATTTTTTTTGGGGGGGGTGAAACTATGATATCATTTAACCCACTGACTGTGACACAGAAGACCTCACCAAGCTATAGAAATGGATCAAAATGTTTCTACTAAAATTCAGTGAAGAAAAATGTAAAGTCCTGCACCTTGGGAGGGGATATGTAGCACACCAATACCGCAAGGGAAACACTCCACTATCCACCAGAGAGGCAGAGAAAGGTTACCAGACTAACAGTGAAGGCAAATCCGTGCCAATCGCATTTGACGGGCTAACAAAATCTTTACCTTCTCTTGGCTCAACACAAATGTAGAAGTGGCTAATTCAAAATCCCTGTCTTGTGGAGAATCACACTGCAGGTCTGCATACTACTAGGCCAGAAAATGGAGAATTAGTCACAAATGATCATCTTACACACCCAGGTTATCAATGAAGTAACCGCGCTGCTTGCTGTCCACGATCTTGGAGTAGATGTCCGCCACGCCTCGGTCCCAGGCAATGGTGTAGCCGCACAGCATCACATTGTGCTGTGCGGGGGGCTGCCAGCACACCCTGATGTGGTCAGTCAGCGCCACGGCTGTAATGGACCACAAGACACTGCAGATAACACAGTGACTCCACCATCATGATCACTATGTAGGTTTTATCATGGCTTCCAAACATGAATATTTTGTACCACGAAAACAAAATTATACGAATGTATTGTACCTGTAAGTTATCCTAAATTCTATGCACAACACATATATTAGGTTTATACTGTTTGCTGGGAATTAAGAATGTAAGTGATGGATAAGGAGGTAGGAGGTAGGCGGGACAATTTGAAGGGGACAGAGGATGTAAATCACAACACTGAGGGAAACACTCACCCTTCAGACCAACTGGCTTGTCTGGGACCCTGTTTTCATGGAGGTCATTGGTGAGGTCCCCGCCAGGGTGGACTGAGTGTATGGGCAGTGCCGTTGACCGTGAGTGCTGCAAGATGGAAATGGAAAATGAAAATGAGGAGCTGTTAGCCTATTCTCGACATGGAAAAACTCCACTTACATTAAAATTTACTCTGTTGAAATGAAATGGGAAAAGTATATTTGACCCCTTGACTGTGCATTTCCTAGCAGAAGACCTCATCAAGCTACAGGAGTGGAACAAAAAGTGGCTGCTACAATTCAATGAAGAAAATGTAGTCCTGCACCTTGGGAGAGGATATCCAGCACATCAATACCACATGGGAAACACTCCACTATCCACCACAGAGACAGAGAAAGACATGAAACTATATATATGAGACTAGGCTAACAGTGAAATCAAACCCGTGCCAATCGCATTTGACGGGCTAACAAAATCTTTACCTTCTCTTGGCTCAACACAAATGTAGAAGTGGCTAATTCAAAATCCCTGTCTTGTGGAGAATCACACTGCAGGTCTGCATACTACTAGGCCAGAAAATGGAGAATTAGTCACAAATGATCATCTTACACACCCAGGTTATCAATGAAGTAACCGCGCTGCTTGCTGTCCACGATCTTGGAGTAGATGTCCGCCACGCCTCGGTCCCAGGCAATGGTGTAGCCGCACAGCATCACATTGTGCTGTGCGGGGGGCTGCCAGCACACCCTGATGTGGTCAGTCAGCGCCACGGCTGTAATGGACCACAAGACACTGCAGATAACACAGTGACTCCACCATCATGATCACTATGTAGGTTTTATCATGGCTTCCAAACATGAATATTTTGTACCACGAAAACAAAATTATACGAATGTATTGTACCTGTAAGTTATCCTAAATTCTATGCACACATATATTAGGTTTATACTGTTTGCTGGGAATTAAGAATGTAAGTGATGGATAAGGAGGTAGGAGGTAGGCGGGACAATTTGAAGGGGACAGAGGATGTAAATCACAACACTGAGGGAAACACTCACCCTTCAGACCAACTGGCTTGTCTGGGACCCTGTTTTCATGGAGGTCATTGGTGAGGTCCCCGCCAGGGTGGACTGAGTGTATGGGCAGTGCCGTTGACCGTGAGTGCTGCAAGATGGAAATGGAAAATGAAAATGAGGAGCTGTTAGCCTATTCTCGACATGGAAAAACTCCACTTACATTAAAATTTACTCTGTTGAAATGAAATGGGAAAAGTATATTTGACCCCTTGACTGTGCATTTCCTAGCAGAAGACCTCATCAAGCTACAGGAGTGGAACAAAAAGTGGCTGCTACAATTCAATGAAGAAAATGTAGTCCTGCACCTTGGGAGAGGATATCCAGCACATCAATACCACATGGGAAACACTCCACTATCCACCACAGAGACAGAGAAAGACATGAAACTATATATATGAGACTAGGCTAACAGTGAAATCCAAACCCGTGCCAATCGCAGCGGACGGGTTAACAGACTAAGTTCCCTCCAGTGAGGTATATTCAGAGTTCCAGTCCGTGGGTTTTAGGTCACAGGGTCCACCCGGCTTGAACTATTTTTTTCAAATATTGTAAATTCCCTGTTTCTCTGGGGTTGTGGCAATTACACTTCAGTACAATGAGTGACACTGTTGTTAACAAAAATGTAGCAGACCATTCTCGTCGTTTTATTTACTGGTAAACGAGAGGAAATAAATGACCGATGCAAGGTTCTCCTCTTCAAAATTCTTTTCTGCATGAAAGTCAGGCTGTGGAACAAGCAGAAAAGAACTCTTCAGAAAAATTTTGTTTGTATTTCAGTATTTGCTGAGTGCCTGCTTTGGGTGCATCAGTCTCACATTTGACGGAATGCATAAAAAACATTAGGGTGTCAAGCATCTCGATAACAACCTCCCCCCCTCCAAACACTAGGGCGGCCAGGTGTTTGGGTTCACTTCCAGAATATTACGCTCCACCTTCAAATGACTGCTGTATTTTGTCTGGGGTGGTTCAAGACCTTGGGTGGATGCCTGCCGCTGTGAAAAGGGTGGTCAGGTCAGTGGTGATGGCGTTCAAGACCAGAGGTTGAGGGCGGAGTGTTACACTGGAAGCCAAGGCCAGTGTCCCCCAGAGATCAAACAGTGGATGCTATGAGATGCTTGATGCCCAAATGTTTTTAATAAATTCCGACAAATGCAAAACTGATGCACCAAAAGCAGGTACTCAGCAAAAAC
Source organism: Eriocheir sinensis (assembly GCF_024679095.1). Lineage (NCBI taxonomy): Eukaryota > Metazoa > Arthropoda > Malacostraca > Decapoda > Varunidae > Eriocheir > Eriocheir sinensis. The sequence goes on along the minus strand of NW_026111766.1, from coordinate 208,704 downwards.
TGTAATAGAAATAGATTTTTTAAAAAGTTCAGTTTTGCTTGATTTTGCAAGGCTTTCATGCTGGTGTCCTAATTATTACAGAAAAAGCTTGAATCTTGGGGAGCTCATTCTCTGCTTCCAAACACCAGTGTTGCCACAACAGTGGTGGCCAGCACAGCGACATATTTCTGCCTGGAGGTATTTCTCACAACACCGGCAAGCGTAGTGGGCCGTTGCTTCCATGTCCAGTCCTGCGCTGCATATTTCTGCTCCCCGAACTGCCTGCCCAATAAGCCTAAACTAACCAAACCTAACTTACCCTAACCTACCTAATGAGGGGCCTTCACCCCCCTTCTACTTGCAGCGTCAAGGCAATCCGGCAGTGTGTTGTGTGGACACTGAACACTTCATACAGCACCAAGGCTGTGAGGCGGCTGACCCTCTGGAACAACACCCTGGCCTTGACCTCAGGGACTAGCACTTCAGCAACCCAGCCACAGCGTCCCTTCCTCTCTCCCCCGCGCGAGGTAAACAAACACTGAACAGCTGATGGCTGGGATTATTGTACAACGGTGCCAGATTGTCGTACTCAGTTTCTCATGTTTCCCAATTTCCATCCCAAAAACTGTTTCCTGGGTCACAATAACGATATTTAATTGTAGTTATTGTTGAAATGGTTTATTATTCCTGTTTCCTGGTTATATTTATGCGGGAGAAGCTGGTTAATGTAATGCTCCTAGTCATAGCTGGGCGTTATCGCGATAAGTTAACGCGATACTTTATCGCTGATAACAAAATCGGGTTATCGGCCATCCGCTACCTATTTAAATATATATCGGTATCTTCGTTACTTTTGTAACCAAAGTAGCGATAATCGTTACTTTTTTCCACCTCAGAAAAAAACGTTGTCTCCTACCTACTGCGCATGGGTATGCCGGGCGCATATTCCTGAACCCAAGGTGAATCCATACAAGCCCCGCCCTCCGGTCTTATGGCTCCTCCCACGATCGTATTGCCAACACCTATGCCAAAATAAAGCCTCTAAACCTTCCTTCCGTTACATGCATCGCTAAGCAGTGTACGTTTATTTTATATAAAATACCTTCTGTCATTGGGCAGTTCCTCCTAGGGAAGTGTCACGTAAAAACTATATTGCTATGCAGCTAATGTGATATGCCTTACGTGGGAACACTGTTGGGGTATGGCCAGTTGGTTATAATTCCAGCTCACATATTCGTGTTTATACAATTCAATACATGCAATTTTGTACCCTATTTAGGCATTAATAATACATGGGCGCATATTTTTTAGGTTTATAAATTTGCTACTCATTATTTTATGGATGCAGTGATGGATAGATATGACGTTTAAGGTATAATAATCCATTGTGGTGACTGGATTTATTGCCATGGCATTTTGTAAACAAAGTTCGCTGTCGTCCATCCACACTCTCTCTTGACTTTTTTTTTATCACTGTAACATTCATTGTGTTCTTTTCTCCCTATTATTGACAACCTCCTTCTATTGTCAAGTATTATTTTAATTGTGCCGTGCTAAATAGTCTGCATTCTCTGCTTATCCCTAGACAATTAGTATTAGAATCATATCTACTTAGTTCACCTGCCTCATTACCCGTATTTCATTAATTGTGTTCTTTAATATAATTTACAACCTCCTTCTGTTGTCAAGTATTATTTTAATTGTGCCGTGCTAATTAAGTCTGCATTCTCTGCTTAACTCGAATAATACCTACTTAGTTCACCTGCCTCTCTCGTCCATGTCAACAAGTTTAACCTTCTGTTGTCAAGTATTATTGTAATTGTGCCGTGCTAAATAAGTCTGCATTCTCTTTTTAGCCCGAGACAATTAGTATTAGAATAATACCTACTTAGTTCACCAGCCTCTCTCGCTCATGTCAACAAATTTAACCTTCTATTGTCAATTATTATTTTATTCGTGCCATGCTAAATAGACAATTAGTATTATAATAATACCTACATAGTTCACCTGCCTCTCTCGCTCATGTCAACAAATTTAACCTTAACATTCATGTAGTATCATTACGCGTATCTCAACCTTATGGTGCACCTCGGGTGATGTGTAAGTATAATTTTAGAAAACGCACAACCTGGCATTAAGTCGCTAACTCCACAAAATTGCATGTATAAACAATATCACAGCTGAGCATCATGATAGAACTAAAATATAAGAGCATCAATCTATTGCATGTAATATATACTACAAATACGGAATCAAATATAATTGCAAATAATATAAACGCATTACTGCTCTAGAGAGTGGAGCGTTCAATGGCGACCTCCCAGTAATCTGGGGTAGAATCGCATTTCAGCATTATTTCTAAAATATACATACATATCAAGTGCTCAATTAACATGTGCATAATCAGTAAAATACGTGCCTTTACCCCACAATTTGCTTGATGTTCATAGCCCTCCCTTCTGCCTGGTTTTTAGCTTGCTGTTCTAAGGATAATTACTTCTAGGGTAAATTTTATGCATTATCAGTACTTTTTAAGACTAATCAAAGATGGAAACTGCATAGAAGAAAGAAACATCTTAGAATAAGGTGTATCTTATAATAGTGAACTCCTTTTCTTGTTACTACTTCTGTTGAGTTTTCTAAAATAATACCTGATGTATAATTGAATATGTGAGTCATGACATATCTGAATTGTTAACTTTATTTTTTTCATTAAACATGTTTTTTAATAATAGCATTGTATATCAAACAGTAAAATGAAGCAGTGTTCTAAATTGCATAAATAATTCAACTTTCATTACTAATGCAAATATTCGTTATCCTGTTTTGAGTATAAATTAGACAATTTATTAGGATAATTTGCTTACATCTTCAACTTATGTTGACATGGGTTGGATCATGACGATGTACTCTAAAGCAACAAATAAAACAAGCATCATAATTTCAGAATAGCTATACTTAATTAACAGTCCTAATTTACAGTGGTAATACCATTCAATTTGGTCACCAATGGTACAAAAAAATGGAAGCATATCAGTGTGAGCCTGGAATTAGTGTTTAAAAGGATTTTGGAGCGATGCAGAGTATGGGTTAGCGTACATTGTAGTGCAGTACCAAATGATACGTACTTTTTTTTTTTACATCATGTGTGGTGGCCAAGGGCAAAACTAAAAGAAATTGATTGATAAACAAAAAAGCCCACTTAGATTGCCACACCCAAAGTGAAGCAGTCACCCATCTTAGGAACAAGCTGTATGAGTAAAAACTTCCAGGATTAAGGAAAAGTAGATTTAGGTAGGCAGAAATGGAAAAGTTTTACCAGGCAGGGTGTGAGCTCAGAAGCACAATTTTTGAGAACAATAGGAAGGACTCCTTCAGGTCCGCAAGTCTCCCGAAGATTAAATCCAGAGAGGGTATGAAAAACATAATTACAAAGAATCTTAATAGTCAGAGTTGGGTGGAGAAGGAGGAACAAGACCAGAATCAGCCAGAGTTGAGTTTTAGGCAAAGGTTTGAGCAAAGAGTTCAGCCTTAGAGATAGAAAGTGACTGATGTGGACCCATCGGGTTGAAATAGAGGACGGAAAGAAGAAGAGAAATTGGAGATTTTTTTGGCTAGATGCCAGAAATCACGAGGGGAGTTAGAAGGTAACAGGTTTTGATATTTTCTATTGATGAAGGAGTTTTTGGCTAATTAGAGATCAGGTTTGGCATGATTTCTGGCAGAAATATAAAGAGCATGAGATTCAGGAGAAGGATGACTTAGTGACCACTACCATGTGATTTGGCATTGGCCACATTGTTCCTAACATTTTCCGCTAGGTTTCGAGGACGTTTAGCCTTGGGCATATTGCAGTGTAGAGGGCGACGTCCTTTACCAAGAGGCGTGGCTCCTCTTGGCATACCCTCTGATCGCCTGGTAATTGAAGTAGGCTGAACGGGTATCTTCCCACGTCCAGCTCCCTTTTGCACCCACACACCCACACCCACAGTGTGAAGAGAGCTGTTAAATTGATTTGAGGTTTTAACAGATCTTAGCCTCTGGACGAACATTTTAAGAGCTGAGACTGAATCCTCATTACCAAATTTTTTGGATGTTTTTAAAAGCTCTGCTACAGCAATATTGGTCTCATCATGAATGTTGTCAGCTAAAGATGAAGAGCCCCCATGATCACTGCTAGTTTGAGATGACACCGATGCTGTTTCCATACTGCAGCTAGGAGAAATTTCTTCAGCATCCCCTTTGACCTCAAAATTTAATTCACAGGCTTCCTCACTCTTTCCAAACTTCACTGCAGCTTCAATGTTGCTTTTACTAGCTTCATCACTTTTAATTTCTTTCAGTGTCTTGAAGAAATTTTCACTGGGGGCGTCCTTCTGCCCTAGAGCCAACACTGCCAACTGGTGACGGGTATTACTGTTCAGCATAGGCATTTGAGGAACTGTTAGATTTGCACTGTCTGCACATACAGCTTGGTGTTTATAGACTGCACCAGTATTTCATTTTGTGCACGTGCAAATACCAATATTTAGATCCACCTCATACATTTGTCCTGGATTAGTTTCACTTCCCACTCGGTACAACCCACTCCCCAAGGGTACAACACTTTCTAAAGGCAGTTTGGTGACATTCATTCTCTTCGTATGCCTTCTGTTGAGTGCTACATCCACTATCCGTTGTTTCATAAAGGAGTTGAAGATTTCAGCCATAAACATTACAAGTTGTGCAGTGTTATATGCCTTACATCTGAAAAAAAAAGAAGAATTAGTTTGGATTTCAGGGGACGGAGGGGGTTAGAAGAGTAGTACCATGGGACATTATGTATGCAGATGATGTGGTTTTGGTTGGTGAGACTAAGCAAGAAATGGAGGAGAGGACAGAGGAGTGGCGAGTAGCATTGGAGAGTCGAGGACTCATCAAAAACAGCGCCCCGTATAAAAACGGGCTAATAACGCTGAATAGAAGAAGAAGTATGGATTTCAGGGGCTCTTGAACATTATTTTTCATGGATTTTGCAGGATAAAAATTTAAGATTCTATTGGAGAGCCTGGTAAAAGGATGATGGGTTAAGTAATGCTGTTTATTTGAAGAGTTACTAAATAATTTTTCAGAGAACAGTAACAGAATAGCAAATTCAATTTAGTTTAATCCTTACCTATTAAGGACATTATCCTTTATGATGCACATTGTTGATTCGCAATAGTTATTAGTGTTGTGACCCCTCAACAATGCACCTGCTCTGTAGGCAATTGCCCACTCCTCTCTTCTTTGGTCCAAGGTGTTTAGGTAGCTGAAATTTTGAATTAAAATTACTATTATGTGAATAATTACAGACACCTCACAAGATAAAGGGTAAAAAAGTCAACAATGTGTTCCATGTTTCAGGTAGAAAAAAAAATACTGGTAGAAGGGCTATTGTCATGAGACTTTTCTTATTTTAATTACTCTTTTGTTATTCAGGCTATGCATTATAGAGTGAGGTGTGAATGCAGAACACCCTATGTGGCTGGATGTGTGGCTGACCTTAATCAAAGGGAAGTCTTAGGGGCAGGTGTATTAGTGTCGTTGGAAGGATTTACATTTAAAACGGTGGACGTGGAATTCAGCCCACACGGGATTCAGCCCACGGAATTCAGCCCACGCGGGGCTCAGTCCACACGGGATTCAGCCCAAGGAATTCAGCCCACGCGGGATTCAGCCCACACGGGATTCAGCCCACACGGGATTCCGCCCCACACGGAATTCAGCCCACGGAATTCAGCCCACACGGAATTCAGCCCACACGGGATTCAGCCCACGGAATTCAGCCCACACGGGATTCAGCCCACGCGGGATTCTGCCCACGGAATTCAGCCCACACGGGATTCAGCCCACGCGGAATTCAGCCCACACGGGATTCAACCCATGGAATTCAGCCCACGCGGGATTCAGCCCACGGAATTCAGCCCACGCGGGGTTCAGTCCACACGGGATTCAGCCCACACGGGATTCAGCCCACTGAATTCAGCCCACACGGGATTCAGCCCACACGGGATTCAGGCCACGGGATTCAGCCCACACGGGATTCAGCCCACACGGGACTTAACTCACGGGCAAGTAAATAACTTAAAGCAATATTATTCTTTGACTATTCATTATTTTTACAGTAGTTAGTGCTCTATTCGCCGAACCCAGCTTGCACCACGAGGAGGTTGAGCACCATAGCAAGCCTAAGTTAGAGATTGTGTGTTTTTGTAGGAGTCTGCATATTAATGTGTGTGTGTGTGAGAGAGAGAGAGAGAGAGAGAGAGAGTGTGTGTGTGTGTGTGTTTACATTCGCACGCACACACACTCGCCTAAGCTGGAGAAGAAATGTGTGTGTTTCCGTTCGAGACTGTATATATGCGAGAGAGAGAGAGTGTTCACATTCACACGCACGCACTCTCCTAAGCTAGAGAAGATTATATGTGTTTTTTCGCTCGAGTCTGCATATAAACGTGTGTTGGGTATAACAGAAACACAGAGTGGCTGGATGTGAGTGTAATAGCCGCAGGCGTACAGTGACCTGGCGGGCGTCTGGTCTGACTGACTCCCCCACTGGCTGTGTCCAGGGCTGCAACACCCTGAATCTGGGATTTCCTTAGATAAAGTCGAAAATTACCCTGTTTTGTACAAAATTACCTTACATTTTTATCATGATTACTTTAGATTTACCTTATATTATGTAGTTAAGTTTACCATGTTTTCAAAAGAATTGCTTCTATGTTTATTATCTATTACACTTAATTTTGTGAAAAGAAAGGCAACATATAAAGAATACTATAACATTTCTTTTATTACTGCTGCTACATCATACAAAAGAATTAGGTCAATGTTATAATACAATATGTAATAGGAACAGAAGTTCTTTGGCCTTGGAAAATCACAGTATCCTTTCCCAGTATTATATACCTATACCAGTAAACTATATTAAAGTAAGTTATAAATATCTCAGGTACCTTTATCATTATCAAAGAAATGTTAAACCGAGGCATACACTATAATAGGAATAGAAACTTCTTTGGTCCTTGTTATATATCACAAAATTCTTTTCACTAACACACTTCTTTGGTCATTTTCAATCACCTAATTCTTTTTCACTAAACTCTAAACTAAAAAAATTGAGTATATTACTTTTGTAAATCATATTTCCTATGCAGTATTGGTTAAATTGAGGGTTAGGGTGAGGTTGGAGTTTAGAAAAGGGAATAGATGGAGGGAAGGTGAGAAGAAGGTGACCTGTATGAGATTGCATCAGCAGCGGTATACAAGGAGGAATATGGAAGAATGGTGACTGGCAATGAAGGAGGTGTCAATGGAGGTAGGAGAGGATGTACAAGTGAATGAAGTGTAGGAAAAGTTCAAGGAAGAGGAGGGCATATAGGAAGATGTTGAAAGGGAATGTAACAGAAGAGGTGAAAAGGAGAAGGAAAGGGGAGTATAAAGCATGCAGGAATCAGGTTAAGAGAATGGTTAGGGAGAATAAGACGAGAGTGGATGAAGAGTTTGGGAGAGCACTGTGCGACAAGTTTAGAGAGAATAAGAAATTGTTTTGGATGGAAGTGAGGAAGGACAGGAGGGGTACGTGGTGAAAGTGAGAGGATGGAGTGGTGTTGGGGGCAAAGGAATAGGATGCAGTGAGGGGTGTATGGCAGTGATATTTTGAGAGGTGGTAGACAGCAAGTACAGGAACAGATAACTAGGGAGGAGGTTAGTAAAGCAATAACTAGGCTGAGGGGAGGAAAGGTACCAGGTGTGGATGGAATAAGTGCAGAAATGCTGAAGTATGGAGTGAGAGGAATGAAGGAGTGGAGATACTGGTTAACTGGTTAACTGGTTATGAATAGGCATTTACAGTACTATACATGTGAAATACTAAATTTTGTACCTTTCTGAGAGAATGTCCTGGCACTGACTCTCAGTAGAAATTACTTTTTACTTGTTTAAGTACTTTTCTGAGATCACTGTCCATTGTAAGTTCATGTGCACTTATTCCAACCCGTTTAAGACCATTTTTAATATGCAACAAGCTAACAAGACTGCATGGCTTCAGAGAATTTCTTAAGTCAGTCTTTATTAAATTCAACTGACTGAATACCCTTTCTACAGCAGCATTGGAATGAGGCAGTGACATAACACATCCAACCACTTTCATCAGGTTTGGGTACTTTGGTTCCCCATTCATTTTCTTTTTTCCTAGTTGAGATTTCCAAAATTCTACATCATTCTCACCAAAGCTTCCAACCTCTGTGTCAATTCCAAGGTTTCTCCACTCCAAATCTGCATATTCACAGTTACAAATTGTTTGTAAATATGGAAAAGCCTTAAAAACTTCCCTGAGGCTACGGGGCTTCATATTCATTGCATTTTCTGGTGTTATGAAAGAGAGAAGCTTTAGAGTTTTAACTTGGAATCTGGTTCGTATTTGATTAACCAACTCAATTAGAAATGCTTTACAGGTAGCTTTGAATTTCTTAATACCTTCAGTATCTTTGCAAATTGATGAATTAAGAACTGTGTCTGTAGCTCCTATTCCAATATAGACATCCTCCAGTGGTACATGAAATCTAGCACTTTCAACATCGAAAGACAGAGGATCACAGTTGCGGACTACCGGTACCTGAATAAAATTCCCCATTAGTTCTCTCACTAGGCTTACAACTTGGTCATGAAGGTTTTGAATTTGAGGACTTGAGCTCTGAAACAGTGTGTTAAATTCATTGACCCTGTGAAGCTGCACTTGAACAAACTGTAGCTGAGCTTTAATGAATGGGTTATTCAGGTTCCTGAGAATACTGTCTGTCACATATGAAGGGTCATGGTTTTCACTAACCACAGATGTAAAATATAGTGTTAAGGCATCCCATTGTTCTAATATACGGGATACACAAGCTTCTAATGACAGCCACCTTGTTTGTCCAAACGATAGCATTTTGTGGGGTGAAATATTAAGAAACTGCTGAAACTCTTTAAGTTCATGCTGCCTCAAACTTGATCTACTAAAGTGAGCATATATGTTTCTACACAAGTCTTCTAGTGAAGTTGAAAGTTTTCAACAAGCATGTGACACACAAAGATGAATTATATGGCAGCTACATTTTACAAAAGAAATATTGGGATAGTCAGCTTTCATTAGAGCAGCAACACTATGTCTTTCTCCGAACATCACATTACATGTATCAGAAGCAAAGCCTATGATGTTGTTGAGAGGGATATTTTTATCTTCAAAACACTTTTTTATTGCATCATATAATGACTGGGCATCACATTTCTCAACAACAGCCATGTCAAAAAATGATGTTACAGGCTCCACTTTTTCATAGTCAAAATACACAACACAGAGAGCTAACTGCTTTTCACTGCTAATATCAGTTGTCTCATCAGGAATTATACTAAACATTGTTGTTTTCAAAATTTCTACAAGAGATTTAGAGAAGTGGAACCCCAGACCCTGCCGAGCTATATTAACACATTTTGTTCTACTCATGCTCATTTTCTGCAAAGAATCTTTCTCAGCAGAGTTGGATGGGCAGAGAGCTTTGACTAAATCAATTACAGAGTTTGCTAATGAATGGACACAGCCTGTGTCCTTGAGCCTGGCTCGCAGTTGCCAGCTCTCACAAGAAACTAAAACTCCTACAACGTGTGTGTGTGAGAGAGAGAGAGAGAGAGAGAGAGAGAGAGAGAGAGAGAGAGAGAGAGAGAGAGAGTGTGTGTGTGTGTGTGTGTGTGTGTGTGTGTGTGTGTGTGTTCACATTCACACGCACACTCTCCCCTAAGCTAGAGAAGATTATGTGTGTGTTTTCGTTCGAGTGCATATATACGTGATGAGAGAGAGGGTGTGTTCACATTCGCAATTCCGAGGGCTGAATCCCGTGTGGGCTGAATCCTGTGGGCTGCATCCCGCGTGGGCTGAATCCCGTGTGGGCTGAATCCCGCGTGGGCTGAATCCCGCGTGGGCTGAATCCCATGTGGGCTGAATTCCGTGTGGGCTGAATTCCGTGGGCTGAATTCCGTGTGGGCGGAATCCCGTGTGGGCTGAATCCCGTGTGGGCTGAATCCCGCGTGGGCTGAATTCCTTGGGCTGAATCCCGTGTGGACTGAACCCCGCGTGGGCTGAATTCCGTGGGCTGAATCCCGCGTGGGCTGAATTCCATGGGCTGAATCCCGTGTGGGCTTAATTCCGTGTGGGCTGAATTCCGTGGGCAGAATCCCGCGTGGGCTGAATCCCGTGTGGGCTGAATTCCGTGGGCTGAATCCCGTGTGGGCTGAATTCCGTGTGGGCTGAATTCCGTGGGCTGAATCCCGTGTGGGCTTAATTCCGTGTGGGCTGAATTCCGTGGGCAGAATCCCGCGTGGGCTGAATCCCGTGTGGGCTGAATTCCGTGGGCTGAATCCCGTGTGGGCTGAATTCCGTGTGGGCTGAATTCCGTGGGCTGAATCCCGTGCGGGCTGAATACCAATGGAACCATTTAAAACATATATTCTATTATTACCTCTTGAAATTGGGATATTTCTGAAGAAGAGGATGGTGCTGAACTTTCTCCAGTTGATCTTCAAATCTGTCAATTGACTCGGCATGAAGAAGTAGTTTAACTGCACTCATCAATTCTTGTCTATCATTCTTATTGATTCCATGTTTAGAATCAAGAAGCCAGCGCCATACTTGTTGGAGAACATGAAAAATGCAGAGGTATTGTTTTGAATTAGGCCAAATGGCTGCCAATGCATTTCTTTCTGCATTGCAGTTGTCTGTCATGAAATTTTGTGGACCTCCTTGACCAAAAAATCCATCCTCCCCAATCGCCTCCTTTACCATACCAAATCCTGCAAAGGATAAAGTACAAAATTATATTAGCTGCTTTCCTTGACACTTGAATACCTAAAACAGATTTCTAATACTTAAACACTTATACACATTTTAATTGAGAATTAAGAAACAAGCTAGTATAGGCCTACATTAAATACCTTTTGTTAGTGTTGCTTCATCTTGAGATGAGGTGAACAGGACAGCCAATGGTACAGCCCCAGCTGGTCCTGAACAGAGAAGTGGTATCACTGCTGTGTTGACCTGATCAACACAACTTGTTGCATCAACAAATACAACTTCTCCAGCTTCTTGCAACAGCTTGTGTGCCCTCATCATGAATGGGGTGACCAAAACAACTGCAAATTGATTCCCTTCATTGTGTATCTTTATAATGAGGTCCGGATTTTTTTCAGCGTATGTCTTGATGGCATCAAACATTGACGGCGTATTCAGTCCTCCATGTTCCTTTTTCTTCCATGTACTCCACATTTACTCGACGGACTTCGGAGAAGGATTTATTGATTTCTTGGCTTGATTGTACAAGTCTTCGTCGAGTTCCATCTTCAGCAAATGGTGCCTGTAGGCTTGTCCAGGTGCCATACCTGTATGCATAATACTATTGTTATGTTCAACTCAACATACACAGTTCATAGCAAAGGGACACACTGCATTACATAAAACAATACATCTTCAATATATCCTCTTAAAATTTACGTTAACAGCCAACAAAGACGTTGCAAGGGTAGGTAATATACTGCATATGTATATTATAATGAAATGGCAACATACTGATGCATGGACAGTCTAACAATAATTCTGAAAAGAGCAGTATATGTGACCTTAAATGGTAATATAAAATAATATTCAGTATTCAGTGGACTGTGTTCAGTCTTGAATATACTAACAATGGTAGTGTTGGACGCCATATTTCTTACATATATTATAATCATGGGAGGTACTGGTCACTTAACAGTAGTACTGTACTGGTCACTTAATATATCTCAAAATCAGAGCTTCTTAAGATTCAAGTTTATAGCATTAAACTTATGCCTGGAGCTTATTTTATATGGCTTAAGATTATAGCTCATATTACCCATATAATTATACTTTTTGCTTAGAGCAGTATATGTGACCTTAAATAGTAATATAAAATAATATTCAGTATTCAGTGGACTGTGTTTAGCCTTGAATATACTAACAACTGGTAGTGTTGGACGCCATATTTCTTACATATATTATAATCATGGGAGGTACTGGTCACCTAACAGTACTGTACTGGTCACTTAATATTTCTTAAAATCAGAGCTTCTTAAGATTCAAGCTTATAGCATAAAACTTATGCCTAGAGCTTATATTATATGGCTTAAGATTATAGCTCATATTACCCATATAATTATACTTTTTGCTTGGGTAGAGGGGAGAAGATGCAATAACTGCACCATTCTGTAAAAGATTCCTGAAAAGATAGACTTCATTAAAATTATGTGTATATTGTACCTGACACTTACTTATGTAAATTATAACAAAATCAATTGCATACTTTCACAGCATGTAAAATTTCTTCATGCAATTTCTTCTTATTTGTAAAATTAAAACAGTTGATATATGTTCACCTCATTACAGCAACATTAACATGCATCAGGAACAACAAATAATTTCAAATTCCATTGCTTATGCATAAAAAAATCAATATGCATTTTATCATTTACCTTGTCTGAAATAGTTTTCAAACATCTCTCTGGTGCATGGAGAAACTCTCAGCTGATTTAATACATCAGCTGTATCTAAGGGGTGGTTATGCTGTCCAGTAATCTTCATGAAGCATGGAAAACTTCTTATATCTTCAGGAGATCTTGCATGAACCAACCGGATGGTAGCATCCATGAACACCTTGCAACTGTGAAGTGAAAAAAGACAACAAGCATTAGTAATTTGCAAGAAGAACACAATAATATGAGATACATGCCAGAGTACTTAAGGAGGGTGAAGATATTATTTCTGAGGCACTTAGGTTAATTTTTTATAGATCACTGAGATTTGCAGAGATACCTTAGGACTGGAAGTTAGCTAATGTTACACCAATTAAAAAAAAAAGGTAGGAAGGACCATGCTAGTAATAATAGGTCTGTCTGTTTGACCTGTGTAGTACCTATGTAAGGTATATATTAGAGAAGATTATTATTAAGAATAGCATTTGATATAATTTGAATAAGTATATATTGATTTGAGTAATTTAGCATGGATTTAGATAAGGTAGATCTTGTCTTACTAATTTACTTCTGTTCATAGAGTATATTACCAAACAGTTAGAGGGTAATAGCATAGATGTTACTCATTTAGATTTTAGCAAAGCTCTTGATAAAGTACCACATAAGAGATTAGTGCACAAACTGAGATTACATGGGATAGGAGGTGGATTAGTTAAGTGGATATGTGAGAGGATGAGCGATAGGAACCAGGGAGTAGTATTAAATGTGAAATGTCTAAATGGATAGATAAATTATGTGAAGGACTGAGCCCTGTTCACGGGCTTTTCATATTGCATTAGCGAGCTGTACTGTACATTTTTGTAGTGTTAATGCATGTATTACATTAGTGTAATGACGAAGTCACTCTGTGACTGACACAGGACAACCTTGTTGGGCCTTGATGACCCTTTGCTGTTCCCTAATATATTTTATGTTACTAATCTCGAGGGAGTTAACTAGAACACTAGAAAACATAACAAAGCATAGCGTAGGACTTACTGATTAAATTAGTAACTTACCCTGTGTAGGTCTTCTTGATGCCCGCGTGGGTCTCTTTGCCATGGTGACACATCAGTTGTTGGCGAAATAATTTCATTTTTCCTACAGAGAACATCTTGAATGAATTGAAGCACACATTATTCTTTAGGAAAAATGCATTTTTCCAGCGTTCAAAGTCCTCTTCACTTTTAACATTTGTCCTAAATGTTACACAGTCCTTTTGTTTCACAAAATCGTGGATCTCAAAGCCATCCACACGGTAGGTATCATCCACCACACGGTCTTCGCTGATCACAATTACTTCTCCTTCTTCATCCACCACATGGGACTTCGATGTAAAGTTGTCTGGCCCAACTGCTGGCTCAACATTTGTCCTAAATGTTACACAGTCCTTTTGTTTCACAAAATCGTGGATCTCAAAGCCATCCACACGGTAGGTATCATCCACCACACGGTCTTCGCTGATCACAATTACTTCTCCTTCTTCATCCACCACATGGGACTTCGATGTAAAGTTGTCTGGCCCAACTGCTGGCTCCATGTCTGAAAAGTCTGGCGCCAGTTATTGGGCTACTAAAACCTGATGTTGTTATAAATTACAATATCCTTTGAAGGGCATATATCTTGAACCAAGGGTGTAAAGTGAACGTACATAAATTAACATGATACAAAATTTGCATATGCATGCTTTCCTTTATTTTAAATACAGTATTAGCGTATTTCAGCTAAAAGGTAATCTCGTTTATGTGAGACGGAATTACAGTCAAACTGGCCAAAGCTAACAGTGTTCTCATGTGATGCTCTTGCATTCGGGCATATAAATATAGTGTTTTTACATATTAAATGACACTTGCACATCGTATGACAGAGACATAGTTGTATAGAAATACATATGCATGCATGTATGCATTATAAATGGGCATAAGCACATACTGGCATAGTTTTTTTTTGGTCAAGGTGTTGGCAATACGATCGTGGGAGGAGCCATGCGACCGGAGGGCGGGGCTTGTATGGATTCACCTTGGGTTCAGGAATATGCGGCCCGCATACCCGGTGTCGTATGAAAAAACTTCGGGGTATGAAATATCTTCGGTGGAGAGATTTCATACTTAGATCATCAAGATTAAAACACTAGGTTATTTTTTTATGTTACTAAAAAATCAATATATCAAAGAGAAAAATCATTTAACGTTGCCCCAAAAATGATTATTCACTGCCTCAAATTTGATATTCCATATTCGTTTGTGAGCATGCCATGACATTGAAGGCACCCGGTGCTGTGTTATTTGGTGTCCCATCGTCAAAAGCTGGCGCTTTTGTTTACAAACACGTACTGGTCTCTCGTGAACTGCGCATGCTCAGACGAGTAAACATAGCCCTGTACAGTCTCACAAGGCTTTTTAACACATTAAGAGTTGCTGGAAAGCTGAATCAGACATACAGTACCACCATTCTCGTTGTTTCTAGAACGACACTCTGTACATATAAATACAACTCGTACAGATCGAGTGTCGGTCTAAAACAGCGGGGATGGTGGTAGTGGTACTGTATGTCTGATTCAGCCTTCCAGCAACTCTTAATTACAGTTAAAAAGCTTTGTGAGACTGTTCAGGTCTACGCTTGCTGGTCTGAGCATGCGCAGTTCACGAGAGACCAGTGTTTGTAAACAAAAGCGCCAGCTTCTGACAGTGGGGACGCCAAATAACACAACACCGGTTCAGGCGTTTCTAGTATTACCGTCCATATGTACGTGTCAACGTGTGGTTTTCAGGTTTTGTAAGTTTTCTAAAATACAGATAATGAAAATTTGAATTCATCTATGTTTTTCTATCTGAAATATCAATATAGTATCATTTTCGCCTATCGGACTTATCGCTAGCTAGTATCAGAATTGTGGATTCATATCGGTATCGGTTATCGGTTATCGCCTATATTTGTGTCTCCATTTAACGAATATCGGTTATCACCGATAAGGTTTTTCATTATCAGTTATCGGTTATCGGGAATAAGGCTTTCTGTTATCGTGCCCAGCTATGCTCCTAGTACGACAATCTGGAAACGATGCTGGGATAACTTGCCTTCATCATCTCGCCCTCGTGCATTTACCGGTTTTCGACGCTTAACCATTGCCAAAACACATCAGGAATCAACGGTTTTAGTGATAACTATATCTGAGTCTCGCTATTGGGCGCCAGAGACAGGTTTTGGGTGGGAGATCGGCAAATATAACAGGCGAGCTGGCGCCAGCTCGCGGCCCAGCAGCTTGAGCACCACAAGATTGTACTCCTTGTCGTGGACCTGTGTGACGCTGAAGAGCCTGTCGGGGTCCCCGGCCACGATGACTACCTGGTCCACGCGGCCGCTCTCGCCCTCTTCCTCGTCGTCCACCTTGATGATGGCGCATATGTGGGTGTGGGCGTGCTCGACCACGTGGGGCAGATGCTGCACCGAGATTCTTGGCGCGTGGATGTTGACTTGGTACACCTGGACCTCCACTGTGGCTAGCGCCGCGGCGGAGGCCCGCGTGTTAGGCGGCTGCGGCTCGCGGTCCTGGGCGAGGACTGTTATCCTGTGTGGCCGCCCACAGGTGTGGGAGAGTGGGCGTGCTTTGCTCAGGACGCCCTTGGTCGGGTGATCGGCGAACAGGTTTGACGTGTGGTCCTGCAGCAGGCAGTAGACCTGGCCGTTGGTGCCGTCGTCGGTGTCGTGGGCCGTCACGGAGAGGAGCGGCGTGTGGAGCGCCGCGTCCTCGCCCACGCTCACCTGGTACGACGTGGGAAAAAACAACGGTATGTTATCGTTCGTATCTAGCACCCGCACCGTCACGTTGGCCCTGGCCCTGA
This sequence comes from Eriocheir sinensis, assembly GCF_024679095.1. Taxonomy (NCBI): domain Eukaryota; kingdom Metazoa; phylum Arthropoda; class Malacostraca; order Decapoda; family Varunidae; genus Eriocheir; species Eriocheir sinensis. The sequence goes on along the minus strand of NW_026111766.1, from coordinate 192,307 downwards.
GGGGCGCACCGCGGCGGACGGCACTGCGGGACTGCGCCTCCACCACTAAGTTGTACCGCTCCCGCCGCTCACGGTTCAGCACGTCCCGCAGCCCTGTTTTTGTCCTCACGTGCAGCACCACGACGCCGCCAACCACCTCCGACTCGGCCGTGAAGAAGCCGTGCGTGTCCTCGTCAGCTATAGTGTACGTGACGTGGGTGGTGGGCGGCAGGTTCTCGAGGGACACGCCCATGAGCTCCTTCCCGGACACGTGCGTCCTGGGCAGCGAGTTCTCGTAGATGCTAACATTGTACCAGTCCCTCAGGAACCTGAGAGCACAGCCATGGCAGCCCCAGCAGAAGCACCAGAAGGAAGAGACGCGCCGCGGCCGCCGACTGAGAGTTGGCCTGTCCGGGGCGTGGCGTGCGGGAGGCGGCGGGGCCAGCAGCGTCCGCAGGCCCGCTTCCTGGGCCATCATGTCATCATGTCACATGGGGGCGGGCATCACCTGCAACGAGACGACACAACGTTACACGTATGCACACACACACACACACACACACACACACACACACACACACACAGGTATCATAGATGTATGTAGGTTAGCATCAAATATTTAGATCATAAAAATATGGCCTAGAAAGAAGCCTCACACCTGCATTACCTACCTAAAACACTTTCTAGGAAACACGCAACCAGTAAACAGAGGAATTAAAAAAACAGAGAAAAATGAAGATGAATCTAGAAAGAAATGAAACATGAAGAACCTACTATACATTTCAGCGGCGGACAAACGCTGTTTTTCGCAAATATCTCCTAAACGATTCGTTGGATCAGTATGATATTTCAGTACACTACCTTTAACACCCGGACCTAATTTATGGCTGATATACCATATTGCAATGTGTGTTATGTGAGGAGTTTACTGACTGATATTAAGCCTAATCCAGTCATCATATCTAAGGTGTTATACAGAATCGGACGAGTGTGGGGTACTCGTCTAACCCCTCCACCAACGCCCCGAACAACCCCCAGACCACTCCTTCCCTACCCCAATATCGCAGCATCCCCCTCCTCGTTTCCCTCTTCACCCCCCTACTCACACCATCCCCCTTCCCCAGCCCAAGGCTATGACTCAAGCAGAGGCAGGGTATAACTCATTGACTGCCGAGGCGCATCCAGGTGTTGTACAGTAATTATCAACGTGAAATACGTCTTGCCTCCATGGAATTGTACCATGCCCTTAGTTAATAATCATATCTATACATATACACCTACATAACATTCTAATATATAATACAGTGATGGGAGAAATAGGGAGGGACATAAGAATGATGAGGGAGGCGAGGAGCTAGGGGGAGAAGAGGAAGGACAATGAGAGCGAGAAGGTGGAGAAGTAGTTGTGGTTAGGAATAGTTTGGGAGGGTGTTGGGGGGGGGGGGGGCACACTTTCCTTTGAATGCGTCAACATGACTCGTCGGGTTTGTGTTATTTTCCACGAGTAAACTCCTCACATAACACATATAGTATCGTGGTATGTTAGCCATAAATTAGGTCCGGATGTTAACTGTAGTGTGCTGAAATGTCATACTGATCCAACGATTCGTTTAGGAGATATTTGCGAAAAACAGCGTTTTTTTAGTAGGAATACAAAATATCATCCGGGAATCGTGTGTGTGTGGCGTGCATGCAATATGTCCTCGGCGACAGAGTTCCATTGGGCGACGCGAGGCCGGCGATGCATTGCCCAGGCGGCGGATGCTCAAACGGTCGTATCTCAACATTTGGTCCTAAATCCGCCATTGTGGTTGCAAGTGCTGCCCCGTGCGATGTTCAAAAAACATCCTAGACGCCATCTTGTGACGTCAGGTCACCCCTCAGCCTGACTGCTCAGGAGCGGGGCTAGATCCGACCAGTTTCCGTCCTAACCCGTCGCCATTAAAGGAATGTTTCCGCCTCATCCACATCTCCACCTCTATACACAATATAAGGTACGTGTTTGCACTCTTACTTACGTATAGCTTTACATTAAGGTGGCAAGAGTCACAGGAACGCCTTTTACGCATGATGTGTGGGTTAGTTGTGGAGATTTAAGTGTAGCCGATTTAGGCGGTGGCTTGGTTGGCATACATCAATATTTTTTAATCTCATGAAGCTCTTATAGCCTCCATACATGTGTATAGCTTTATTTCAACGTGGCAAGGTTCACAGGAACGTCTTTCACGCATGATGTGTGCATTAGTTGTGGAGATTTAGGTGTAGCCAATAAGGCTTTGGCTCGGGTGGCTTGGATTAATATTTCTTATCCCATGCACCTGTAATAGCCTCCATACATGTGTATAGCCTTATTTCAACGTGTCAGGGGTCACATAAAGGTCGCTCATGCATGGTTTGTGCATTAGTTGTGGAGATTTAGGTGTAGCCAATAAGGCTTTGGCTCAGGTGGCTTGGATTAGTATTTTTTATCCCATGAAGCTGTAATAGCCTTCATACATGTGTATAGCTTTATTTCAACGTGGCAGGGGTCACATAAATGTCACTCATGCATGGTTTGTGCATTAGTTGTGGAGATTTAGGTGTAGCCAAGAAGGCTTTGGCTCGGGGAGCTGTACTCATATTTTTTAAACATGTTTCTTTCTTTATTATTATTGTTATTTGCTTTACGTCCTCAATTTATTTTTAGATAACAACAACATTGATATTTCTTTTCCTTTTAAGGGCCATTTAATTAGCTTACAATTATGTGTCTTAAATAATTACCATATGTTCCAGTCCTCTCTAGTAATGCTTATTTTAGATAACAGCAACATTGATATTTCTTTTCCTTTTAAGGGCCATTTAATTAGCTTACTGCAACATTGATATTTCTTTACCTTTTAAGGGCCATTTAATTAGGTTACAATTATGTGTCTTAAATAATTACTGTATGTTCCAGTCCTCTCTAGTAATGCTTATTTTAGATAACAGCATCATTGATATTTCTTTTCCTTTTAAGGTCCACTTAATTAGCTTACAATTATGTGTCTTAAATAATTACTGTATGTTCTAGTCCTCTCTAGTAATGTTATTTTTAGATAACAGCAACATTGATATTTCTTTACCTTTTAAGGGCCATTTAATTAGGTTACAATTATGTGTCTTAAATAATTACCGTATGTTCTAGTCCTCTCTAGTAATGTAGTTATTTCTGTTTCACAGATGGAGCTTGTTGCGGCATACATTTTCAATCGCAGACTGTGCAGGGAAAGGAGATATCGGGACCCACTTGACCCACTACATGTCAGTGATGAACACCTGTTGCAGGTGTATAGATTTCCCCGTCAGGAAATCATCAGGCTCTGTGATGAGTTGTGCCCCCACCTAGAAAGGAGAACCAGGAGGGCACATGCACTCCCAACACACACCCAGGTTCTGGCTACACTAAGGTTTTTGCGAGTGGCAGCTTTCAAGGTGTTATTGGAAATGGTGTTGGAAATGACCGATCAAGGGCCATTGATAAAGTAACTCGGGTACTTTGTGAAAAGGCCAGTCATGAGATAAAGATGTCAACCACAGCAATAGATATTAATAGAATTTTTAAGATAGTTTTCATGCATTTCATAATGATAAATAATGGATTAATGAATTTTCAACTTCACAGGAGACACTGCGTATCCTCTGGAGCCATTCTTGATGACCCCAGTTGCACGCCCGACAACACCTGGGGAGGAGCGCTACAGCAAGTCATCACAGGACAAGATGCGTTGTCGAACGGACCTTTGGGATCCTCAAGTCAAGGTGCAGGTGCCTACATAAGTCAGGAGGAAGTTTGCAGTATGACCCCAAGAAGACTATGAAGATTGCGACTTCTTGTATGCTCCTGCACAATACTGAGTGGATCGCTGCAGAAGAAGTACCAGTTCAGCCTGTGAGAAACAACAGACTGACTCCTGGTCAAGTTGTCAGGCAGGAAATTATTAGAAACTTCTTTTCCTGAGTATAGGTAGGCATATATGTAGACCTTGCAGTTAGTAATAGATTACTTTCAAATGTAAATGTGCAGAACTCACAGTCGGAGGCATAAGAACAAAACAAGAAATCATAATGGCCACATGTTCGGCATTCTTGATCATAATTTATATGGCGATGATTATTAATATGTAATTAATATTACACCTGCAGATTGCATATGGTGCACCGGTGGCCGAGTGGTCAGCGTGTGTACGTGGTGATCCAGAGGACTCGACTCCCACCACAAGACGCTGAGAGTTTTCAACCATTGACAAGTGGCGGAGGGTTACCAACATGCTGCCCAGCAGATCTTCAGTCAACCCTAACTTCAGCGTTTTTGATCAAGAGGGGCACCACCTCCACACCACACATTCTTATCACCTAGTTTGATACCCTACTTGTCCATCTCACATGTCCCATGTATCTCAGCATTCTGCACTCTTGGCTCCATGTCATCCTCTCCAACTTGTTGCTTCATATAGCATAACCGGCCTCACATACATAGAAGTGTTCAATATGCCTAGGCTATAATATTATATTTAAGGACTCTTATACAAGGTATCGTCCCATACAGAGGTGTCGAAGTAAGTCTGTCTGATGGTAGGCTGGCTGACTGCTGTCGGGACCCAAGCAGCATGTCCTGGGGGTTGTGTGCGGGAGGGGGAAAGAGGGAAAAGGACAAATGGTGTGTGTGTCATTATCAGGGGTAACCACGGTGGAGTGCAAACACTCTGTAGTTGTAGTCAAGGCTTAATTAAGTTGATGAGTGGTGTTAGACTGAATGAGCAGGTTTTTTACCACATGTTAGTGGGAACACTTGATAGGTTTTGTTTGTGTGTTGGTGCTACTTGTTTCTTGTGTTTACATGTTAGTTTATAATTAGACTGAGTTCTAAGTGTTATGAGCGACAATTTAGTCTTGTATGGCTGAATCCTGTCCCTTGACCCTTAATTCATCATCAGAATCTTTAAACAAATATATTTACCTTAAGTAATATTCTTAAAGTCACGCTACCCATATTATTTGGCAGATGATAATCCTATGTGCGATATCGGTGCCTTATAAGACTTGATAAATAAACTACTAATTTTACTCTCTGGTTTAAGTGATCAACAATTAATTCTACTTTGAGGTATAATTAACCAACATTATTAAGGAGTGCCCATGCCAGGCACGACATTAAGAATATTTTTCTGTTGACCAGCAGACTTACTATAGTCAAACCATTTCAAAATGTCTGTTGAGGCAATGGCTTCTGCAGGGCCTTTCCTCCCTTCTGCTTTGCCACACAGTTCCAATTACCTATTTCCTCTGTTTCCTGTCCCGTCTTTCACAAACTGGGCACCTGTAATGCACCCCTACTTGATTTACATTTCTCAGCCCTGAGCATCTCTTTATGGCACCACTTATCACCCCCTGTGCACAGGGCAGAGTTAGTAGCCACTTCTCTTCCACACCAACTACCTTCCTGTATATATGATTTCTCAGTAATTACTTATTTGTTGTGCTGTATTAGCTGTTACGTTCTACATCAAGCTGTAATATCTACCCAAGCTGCAGGTTAATCCAATAAAAAAAAAAGTGAATGACTAAGTCATGTGTTATTATCCCCAAGCTCCATTGGCAATGGCGAGTACACATTATATAACTGAAGCATATTACACATTCATTGAACACAATTAAAACTAACTACCCTAATCAAATTAAATCTAACCTAACCTGATCTGACCTAATTGAACTAAATATAAGGTAACCTGGCCTTAATGCCTGCTCCCAAAATTAAATAAATGGAAATAAATATGATATCAATTTGCAAAATATACCTGAGGAACAAAAAGAGAAAGAATGACAAAAATTGAACTATGAAACAAGAATTGTTGGCTTCAAGATGACCTCAACTGACTAAGAATGACAATTAAGATCTACGCAATGTGACAGGTCAGAATTGAGTCTTGAAAATGATTTCTGATGATGAAGGATGACATGATCTACTGAATGACAACAATTGTCTGCTTTGAAAATTACCTCAGCTGAAATAATATTGCATGCATTTAACCTTTTCACATCCCTCTCCAACATCCTATTCCATTCGGTCACAACTGTTACCATAATCCCCTTTTCTCTCTTATATACATCACTCAAGTAGCATGTGCTCAATCATATCGTCACCCCCCTTTCACCCATACATGAATGTCACACCTTGCTTCCCCCCATCAGGCACCCGTGCTCCCACCTGCCTCTCCTTTGTCCATCGCCCTTGCCAGGCCGGCCCCCAGGACTTGCCTTTTATTTTTTATTTATTTATTTTTTTTTTTTACGTTGTTGCCTATTGCGCCGGTAGGCATCTTCCCGGTGGGGCCTGATGGTCGGCCCAAGGCTTCTTCCAGGTGGGGCCTGATGGTCGGCCCAGCCCGTTCTGGCGCAGGCGAGTATTTATAGTGGCGCCATCTTGCATTGGCTCATGCTGCCCCCCGGAACTCGTTCTTGATTCGCTTGGACGGCTTCCTCTAGAGTCCGGGTTGATGGGTGGTCTTCAGGACAGCATGTGGGTAGTTTTAAGCCACTCGGCGGTGACTGAAAAATCCGAGTGGTAGCGTGAGGATTCGAACCCGCGTCGTCCATCACGCGGCGAATGTGGGTCCAGTACGCTATCACTTCGGCCACCGCCTACCCTCTTCTGAGCACTGTCAAATCTCTTCCTTAGCTCCCTCATCTCACTCCTCAATGCACGTATTATGCATTCCTGAGCCTCTAACTTCCTCTCGTACCCACACACATAGCATACGTTGTTCACCTCTAACCCACACCTCTTTGCCGCGCCTGACAACTGCCCCACTTCTAAAATCTTGACCGTCGTTATTTCCAGCACGGCAACCTCCTCTCCGGCCAATACTCACTAGTCTTCCCCATCTTAGCTTGACTGTACGGACTTGAGGAAATACTGACTCGCGGTAGTTTTCGTCGCTGGCGCCGTTTTTTTGCAATCACCTTCCTTGATCCTGATTGGCTGTCTTTTTTGTTTCACTGATTTCCATTGGTTGCAATCACATCAGCTGGTGAGCTGCCCGCCCTCTACCGCCTCACTCGCGAACCATAGGGCTGACCCTTAGCACGCCGCGGCGACCGTGCTGTGCATCGCTGCGGAGGAGGATCCTAGCGCGGAGCAAACTTGCGACGCGACCCGTGACTTACAACCGTCTCCGGGGATAAGTTACCACCACCTTTGAGCATCCGGCGCCAGGGTCACAAAACTACCCCAGGAAATGCCCACAAATCCTAGGAAAGCCTGGTCAAATGAGTGTTTCCTTAGGTTCATGGTACAGAGGAAAGGTCACACTACCAACAGGGTCACACAATTACCCCAGGAAATGCCCACAACTCCTAGGAAAGCCTGGTCAAATGTGTGTTTCTTTAGGTTCATGGTACAGAAGAAGGGTCACACTACCACCAGGATCACAAAACTACCCCTGGAAATGCCCACAACTCCTAGGAAAGCCTGGTCAAATGTGTGTTCCCTTAGGTTCATGGTACAGAGGAAGGGTCACACACCACCAGGGTCACACAACTACCTCGGGAGATGTCCACAAATCCAAGGAAAGCCTGGTCAAATGTGTGTTCCCTTAGGTTCATGGTACAGAAGAAGGGTCACACTACCACCAGGGTCACAAAACTACCCCTGGAAATGCCCACAACTCCTAGGAAAGCCTGGTCAAATGTGTGTTTCTTTAGGTTCATGGTACAGAGGAAGGGTCACACTACCACCAGGATCACAAAACTACCCCTGGAAATGCCCACAACTCCTAGGAAAGCCTGGTCAAATGTGTGTTCTCTTAGGTTCACAGTACAGAGGAAGGGTCAAACTACCACCAGGGTCACAAAACTACCCCTGGAAATGCCCACAACTCCTAGGAAAGCCTTGCCAAATGTGTGTTTCTTTAGGATCAGGGTACAGAGGAAGGGTCACACTACCAGGGTCATAAAACTACCCAGGGAAAAGTCCACAACTCCTAGGAAAGCCTGGTCAAATATGTTTCTTTAGGTTCACAGTACAGAGGAAGGGTCAAACTACTACCAGAGGTCACAAAACTACCCCTGGAAATGCCCACAACTCCTAGGAAAGCCTTGTCAAATGTGTGTTTCGTTAGATTCACAGTACAGAGGAAGGATCACACTACCACCAAGGTCACACAACTACCCCGGGAAATGCCCACAACTCCTAGGAAAGACTGGTCAAATGTGTTTCCTTAGGTTCATGGTACAGAGGAAGGGTCACACTACCACCAGGGTCACAAAACTACCCCTGGAAATGCCCACAACTCCTAGGAAAGCCTGGTCAAATGTGTGTTTCTTTAGGTTCACAGTACAGAGGAAGGGTCACAAAACTACCCCTGGAAATACCCACAACTCCTAGGAAAGCCTGGTCAAATATGTGTGGCGGTCGATATGTGGGTCCTGAGAGAGAGAGAGAGAGAGAGAGAGAGAGAGAGAGAGAGAGAGAGAGAGAGAGAGAGAGAGAGAGAGAGAGAGAGAGAGAGATAATGTTCCATAATGCTTTCAGACTCAGAGCAAAGTGAGGATGACCCATTTTCTCGACAGCAACACTCGCCTCAAAGTGAATAAGTTAACATGTCACCCGAGTAATATGTTCACCCGGATCACAGTCTGTTCACTCCAGGACGGCAATGAGTCAGTTTTTTTTTTTTTTTTTTTTTTTACAGCTAAGGAGACAGTTCAAGGGTGTAAAGAAAAATATATATAAAAACAGCCCGCTACTTACTGCTCCTGAATAGAGGTCAAAGGTTTGGCGCAGGAGGTCACATGTTGCCTCCTGCCCGGGGTTGCCTCAGAGCACGCTGCATCCCGCCTCAACGCTGCGGCGAGTGACGTGTGAACAGATCGTCGCCGGCACATGTTAACCCGGTGGTGGTGGCAGCAGCGGGGATCATGTTTCTTGATGGTCCCTCTGAGCGAGAAAAATGAGAAAAAATCATCACTCACACAAACCATTTCATAATATATATCAAAGCATTTGTGTTCAGTTTATGCATCATCTATTTTGGGGGGTTTATATCATGGCACAAATTTGGCCCATCGCTGCTACACAGTAAAGCCACAAATTTGGCCCGTCGCTGGTACACGGTAAAGACACAAATTTGGCCCGTCGCTGCAACACGATAAAGCCACAAATTTGGCCCGTCGCTGCTACCAGGTTGATATGCTTGCTTGTATGAGATCACTTGAACAGCTGGCTGTCATGCACTTCAAGATACCCTAAACTTAACTAACCTAACCAAACAAAACCCTAAACAGTTACTACAGGTCTTGACTCAGAAAATTCATCTATGCTTCCTTGCTAATGAGATTTTCTATACAACAAAGTGAGGTCATTCTGTGTTGATTTATACCATAAGGTGCTGGCTGTCATGCGCCTCAAGATACCCTAAACTTGACTAACCTAACCTAACAAAACCCTAAACAGTTACTAACAGGTCTTGACTCAGAAAATTCATCTATGCTTCCTTGCTAATGAGACTTTCTATGCAACACAGTGAGGTCATTCTGTGTTGATTTATACCCTAAGGTGCTGGCTGTCATGTGTTAGAAGACACCCTAAACCTAAACTACCCTAAGAAAACCACAAACAGTTATTATATACATCTTGGCTTACAACTACTACTACTACTACTACTACTACCAATACCTTATAAGCCAGGATGAGTCTTGCTGTGCCTCCTCAGGTTGCCGTAGCCCTGGGCGGGGAGTGTTCCAGCCTGGGCACCACCAACACCAGCAGCTCAGGAGGGAAAACTTGACGGCCGCCAGGTCTGAAAAGTTTGGACGTTTTGTGAGCTAACTCTAAAAATATTAAAGATAGCTCAGCAGGATTTTGTGCTCATGTGTATCAATAATTTATGAACACACACACATACACACACACACACACACACACACACACACAAGAAAGAAATTAGAAAGTTGGAAAGAATACAAAGAACAGACACTAAATTACCGGAAACTCTGAGAGAACATACTTATGAAGAAAGACTGGAGAAATTGGGACTAACAACACTGGAGAGCAGAAGATTTACATAGAAAATCAGACCACACAGACCCCATGGTCCAGACTTGGTGGTCTGTCCTTAAACCTAAGTAATTTTACATTAATCAGAGAGGGGACCTAATAGCATTGTACAGGATACAAGAGGGATTGGAGAAACTGGACAGGTAAATACAACTAGGTAAATACACACACACACACACACACACACACACACACACACACACACACACACACACACACACACACGTAGTGCGGCGACGGCCTGATGAACGAGCCTCCCATAACCCACTTAGCCAGGGGGGTACCTCTTTGGCCGACTGGTAAAGGAGTGGCTCTCCCGTTACACTGGTCGCAGGTTCGATCCCCGGCGCCGGCAAACCTTTCCTTGTCTGGATTAATTTCTAGTGCTTTTCATTACACGCAGTGGTCCTGTGGGAGTGGAGAAAAGTGTAAGTTCAGGCATTTCACTGGTGGCAAAGCGGTGGCATCCTCTCCTGTGGTTCTGTTGTGTCACCCCGAGAGGGTAACAGGTAGAGTGATGGCCCATGCTCTCCGAAGTTCATAAAAAATGGGAACTCAACACACAGAAATTAATCTAAATGGGAATGGGGAGACGTGTAATGCTGACTTGCCTGATGGGCGAGCCTCCCATACCCCACTTAGCCACGGGGGTATCTCTTTGGCCGACTCGGTAAGGAGTGGCTCTCCCATCACGCTGGTCGCGGGTTCAATCCCAGGCAGCCGGGGAATACCCTCTCCTTGTTGTGATTAATTTCTCGTGTGTTTCGATACATGCAGAGGACGTGTGGGACCGAGAGAGTAATAGATAAAAGAGAATAGAAAATATCGTCGTTATACACACACACACACACACACAGTTTCATTCCATTCTGTTGTAAATATCTTAAATAATGTTTAGTTTGTGTACATACATGGCTTAATCATTACATTAGCACTTTTTTATTTAGTGCAGTAAACCCTCGACATAACGCACTAATTGGGGGACCTTAGTCCGTTAATGCCGCAAGTCTGTTATAAGTGCCGGAAAAAACCTACAATAAAACTGACGAACCAATAAACGTAGGAATATATATTTTTTTCTTGTGTGTGTTGTGTGCACGTTGTCTGTATGGCCGCACAGCACACCTGGCGACGGACTGCGAGGCTCCGAGGCTGCCAGGCTGCCAGTGGGGCCTGTGGGGGGCTGTATTGTTATGGGAAAAAAAGTTGGAAAGTTTGGTTTAGTGGGCGCAACATCTGTGGTCATATGCCGGAGATTGACGAAAGGGGAAGGAATTATAGGAGAAGGGAACAGACCCTAGGAGACAGGACACAACATCTGTGGTCATATGCCGGAGAGAGACAAAAGGGGAAGGAATTATAGGAGAAGGGAAGAGACCCCAGGAGACGGGACACAACATCTGTGGTCATATGCCGGAGAGGGACAGAAGGGGAAGGAATTATAGGAGAAGGGACACAACCCCCGATTAATACCTGGTACCCATTCACTGCTGGGTGGACAGGGTCATAGGGTATTGGAAAAGCCGCCCAAATTTTTCCACTCCACAAGGGAATCGAACCCGGGCTCTCTTGGTTGTGAGCCGAGTGTGCTAACCACTGGACCACGAAGCTCCATGTATTGTTACGGGTCTAGGTAAAATTTTACAAATGTGTCTATCTCGCACTGGCAGACGACACTTTTTTTTCCTTGCAGCTTTCTGTGTAATGAAATAATCTGGCAACTGTTTCCGTCACAAATCATTAAACGATTGACTTTTCAGTGCCTGTTTTACACCCGCCGCCGCAAAACACTTCGCAGAGAGGATCAACTTAATTCCTTACTGTTTCAATAGTTCACTCAGCGCTCACAAAGATCACAAGCTGAGCTATCTAAACCCATCCCTGGGTTACTGTAGTCTGCCTCAGCCCTCCTCAGGAAATATTTCCCTTCATCCTTGTGGGTCACATTTTCATGAAGAATGTATTCACACCACAGGAAAGTCTTGTGCATCAATCCAGGACGTAAATGTGATGGAAAACAGCCAAATGTTTTTGAGCGTCATTACCAACACAGCGTAAGGGGATGCCCGTTAGGTAGGTTAGGTTAGAATAAGACAGGTTTGCTTAGTTTAAAATTATTCAGCAGGTGGTGTGTGGCGGAAAGAAAAGTTTGGAAAGTTTTGTTCAGTGGGCGTAACATCTGTGGTCATATGCCGGAGAGAGACAGAAGGGGAAGAAATTATAGGAGAAGGGAACAGACCCCAGGAGACGGGACACAACATCTGTGGTCATATGCCGGAGAGGGACAGAAGGGGAAGGAATTATAGGAGAAGGGAACAGACCCTAGGAGACAGGACACAACATCTGTGGTCATATACCGGAGAGGGACAGAAGAGGAAGGAATTATAGGAGAAGGGAACAGACCCCAGGAGACGGGACACAACATCTGTGGTCATATGCCGGAGAGAGACAGAAGGGGAAGGAATTATAGGAGAAGGGAACAGACCCCAGGAGACAGGACACAACCCCCGATTAATACCTGGTACCCATTCACTGCTGGGTGGACAGGGGCGTAGGGTATCAGAAAAGCCGCCCAAATATTTTCCACTCCGCCTGGGAATCAAACCCGGGCTCTCTCGGTTGTGAGCCGAGTGTGCTAACCACTGCACCACGAAGCCCCCTGGTGTGTGGCGGTGGAAATACATGGCACAAGACATAACAGGGCGGCATTGTTGCGAGAAATACCTCCTGGCAGAAATAAGTCACTCTGGCGTCCACTGTACTTTCCTGCCGTACTGGACTTGAGGAAATATATTGAACCGTTACAAAAAAACGTACTTTTGGCACTAAAATAACCGTTCCGTAATATCATACCAACATACTAAACGCCCTGCCCCCAGTGTGCCACGCCCACACACAGGCTATTCAAATCCCTTTGCTGGAGCATTTAAACTTACGGCAGACAAAAGACACACCACCACCATTTTAATATTCCTTGGCGTACTCTCCCCTTAGGGTTATGGAATCCAACACAGCTTAAGGCAGACAGAAAATTCATCAATGCTTCTTTACTAATGAGACTTTCTGTACAGCAAAGTGAGGCCATTCTGTGTTGGTCTGTGCTATAGGTTTCTGGCTGTCTCGTGTGTTTTGAAGTTACAATAAGTCTTGACTCAAAACATTCATACATGCTTCCTTACTAATGAGACATTTTATACAACAAAGTGAGGTCATTCTGTGTTGATTTATACCATAAGGTGCTGGCTGTCATGCGCTTCAAGATACCCTAAACTTAACTAACCTAACCTAACAAAACTGTAAACAGTTACTACAGGTCTTGACTCAGAAAATTCAAATATACTTCCTATTTAATGAGACTTTCTATGCAACAAAGTGAGGTCATTCTGTGTTGATTTATACACTTCAAGATACCCTGAACTTAACTAACCTAACCTAACAAAACCCTAAACAGTTAATACTAGTCTTGACTCAGAAAACTCATAATTATATGCTTCCTTACTAACAAGACATTTTATACAACAAAGTGAGGTCATTCTGTGTTGATTTATACCATAAGGTGCTGGCTGCCAAGTGTTTCAAGATACCCTAAAAAACTTAACTAACCTAACCTAACAAAACCCTAAACTGTTACTACAGGTCTTGACTCAGAAAATTCATATATGCCTCCTTACTAACGAGACATTTTATACAACAAAGTGAGGTCATTCTGTGTTGATTTATACCATAAGGTGCTGGCTGTCATGTGTTTCAAGATACCCTAAACTTAGCCTAACTTAGCCTAACAAAACCCTAAACAGTTACTACAGGTCTTGACTCAGAAAACTCATACATGCTTCCTTACTAACAAGACATTTTATACAACTGAGTGAGGTCATTCTGTGTTAGTCTGTGTTATAGGTTTCTGGCTGTCTTGTGTTTGAAGACACCCTAAACTTAATCTAACCTAACCTAACAAAACCCTAAACAGTTACTACAGGTCTTGACTCAGAAAATTCATACGTGCTTCCTTACTAACAAGACATTTTATACAACAAAGTGAGGTCATTCTGTGTTGATTTATACCATAAGGTGCTGGCTGTCATGCTCTTCAAGATACCCGAAACTTAATTAACCTAACCTAACAAAACTGTAAACAGTTACTACAGGTCTTGACTCAGAAAATTCAAATAAACTTCCTTGCTAATGAGACTTTCTATGCAACAAAGTGAGGTCATTCTGTGTTGATTTATACACTTCAAGATACCCGAAACTTAACTAACCTAACCTAACAAAACTGTAAACAGTTACTATAGGTCTTGACTCAGAAAATTCATATAAACTTCCTTGCTAATGAGACTTTCTATGCAACAAAGTGAGGTCATTCTGTGTTGGTTTATACACTTCAAGATACCCTAAACTTAACTAACCTAACCTAACAAAACCCTAAACAGTTACTACATGTCTTGACTCAGAAAACTCATATATGCCTCCTTACTAACAAGACATTTTATACAACAAAGTGAGGTCATTCTGTGTTGGTCTGTGTTATAGGTTTCTGGCTGTCTTGTGTTTCAAGATACCCTAAACTTAACTAACCTAACAAAACCCTAAACAGTTACTACAGGTCTTGACTCAGAAAACTCATATATGCTTCCTTACTAACGAGACATTTTATACAACAAAGTGAGGTCATTCAGTGTTGATTTATACCATAAATTACTGGCTGTCATGTGTTTCAAAATACCCTAAACTTAACCTAACCTAACGTAAGAAAACCCTAAACAGTTACTACAGGTCTTGACTCAGAAAATTAATACATGCTTCCTTACTGACAAGACATTTTATACAACAAAGTGAGGTCATTCTGTGTTGATTTATACCCTAAGGTGCTGGCTGTCCTGTGTTTGAAGATGACCTACACTTGACCTAACTTAACCTATCAAAGCCCAAAGCAAACACTCTAGGTCTTGACCCAGAAAATTCATCTATGCTTCCTTGCTAATGAGACTTTCTATACAACAAAGTGAGGTCATTCTGTGTTGATTTATACCCTAAGGTGCTGGCTGTCATGTGCTTCAAGATAACCTAAACTTAACTAACCTAACAAAACCGTAAACAGTTACTACAGGTCTTGACTCAGAAAATTCATCAATTCTTCCTTGCTAATGAGACTTTATATACAACACAGTGAGGTCATTCTGTGTTGATTTATATGCTTCAAGATACCCTAAACTTAACCTAACCTAACAAAACCCTAAACAGTCATTACAGGTCTTGACTCAGAAAATTCATCTATGCTTCCTTGCTAATGAGACTTTCTATACAACAAAGTGAGGTCATTCTGTGTTGATTTATACCATAACGTGCTGGCTGTCATGTGTTAGAAGATACCCTAACAAAACCACCAACAGTTATTATACATCTTGGCTTACAACTACTACTACTACTACTACCACCAATACCTTATAAGCCAGGGGCAGGGTCTTGCTGTGCCTCCTCAGGTTGGCATAGCCCTGGGCGGGGAGTGTTCCAGCCTGGGCACCACCAACACTAGCAGCTCAGGAGGGTAAAACTTGACGGCCGCCAGGTCTGAAAAAGTTTGGACGTTTTGTGAGCTAGCTCTAAAAAAACTTAAAGATAGCTCTACGGGGTTTGATGTGTGTGTGCGTAAATATTTGCCACACATACACACAAAATCCCAGTGACGCACATGAAATACAAACGGAGAAAAACACACACAAACACACATGAATATCAGGGACAGTATGAAAAAAAAAGGAAATATGCATGGAAATGATTGGACGTCTTGTGAGCTAGCTCTAAAAACATTAAAGATAGCTCAGCAGGATTTTGTGGTCATGTGTATCTATAATTACCCGTGTAGCAGCGATGGGCCAAATTTGTGGCTTTACAGTGTAGCAGCGACGCGCCAAATTTGTGGCTTTGCTGTGTAGCAGCGATGGGCCAAATTTGTGGCTTTACCGTGTAGCAGCGATGGGCCAAATTTGTGGCTTTATCATGTAGCAGCGATGGGCCAAATTTGTGACTTTACCGTGTAACAGCGACGGGCCAAATTTGTGCCATGATATAAACCCCCAAAATAGATGATATATATTCTGATCACAAATGCTTTGATATATATTATGGAATGGTTTGTGTGAGGGGTGATCTTTTCTCATTATTCTCACCTGGAGGGACCATTAAGAAACATGGTCCCCGCTGCTACCACCACCAGGTTAATGAAGGCACACACACACACACACACACACACACACACACACACACACACACACATGTACGTATGCGCGCGTGTGTGTAATGAAGAGTGCACCTCACGCCAGCAATGCAAATCTAATGGTAGTAATGTGAGCAGAGCCGGAGCCAGCACAGCGTGTCATAGGGACTTGACATGTTTTTTTAATTTTTTTTACGTGTACGCCTGTAGTGCCGGTAGGCTCTCTTGAGGGGCCTGGATGGAAAGTTGGAAAGTTTTGTTTAGTGGGCGCAGCATCTGTGGTCATATGCCGGAGAGAGACAGGAGGGGAAGGAATTATAGGAGAAAGGAACAGACCTCAGGAGACGGGACACCACATCTGTGGTCATATGCCGGAGAGAGACAGAAGGGGAAGGAATTATAGGAGAAGGGAACAGACCCCAGGTGACGGGACACCACATCTGTGGTCATATGCCGGAGAGAGACAGAAGGGGAAGGAACTATAGGAAAAGGGAGCAGACCCCAGGAGACGGGACACAACATCTGTGGTCATATACCGGAGAGAGACAGAAGGGGAAGGAACTATAGGAAAAGGGAGCAGACCCCAGGAGACGGGACACAACATCTGTGGTCATATACCGGAGAAAGACAGAAGGGGAAGGGAACAGACCCCAGGAGACGGGACACCACATCTGTGGTCATATGCCAGAGAGAGACAGAAGGGGAAGGAATTATAGGAAAAGGGAGCAGACCCCAGGAGACGGGACACAACATCTGTGGTCATATGCCGGAGAGAGACAGAAGGGGGAGGAATTATAGGAGAAGGGAGCAGACCCCAGGAAACGAGACACAACCCCTGATTAATACCTGGTATCCATTCACTGCTGGTTGGACAGGGGCGTAGGGTATCGGAAAAGCCGCCCAATTTTTTCCACTCCGCCTGGGAATCGATCCCGGCCTCTCTCAATTGTGAGCCGAGTGTGCTAACCACTGCACCACGAAGTCCCCAGCCTGGATGGAAGTCAGCCCAAGCCTGTCATGGCGCAAACAAGTGTTTATAGTGGCGCCATCTTGCCAAGGCACACACAGCAACACATGGCCGGCCAGCTTTGCCTCGGCCTGCATGGAGTGTGGGCGGCGCGAGTACGACTTGTGCAAAGTTACCAGTTAGTGAAACATTGAAGGCTGAGAGGATGCACAATTGTCACCAGTTCACCAATAGGGTAGGCGGTGGCTGAGTGGTAGCGTGCTGGGCCCACATTCACTGCGTGATGGACGACGCGGGTTCGAATCCCTACGCTACCACCTGGGATTTTTCAGTCACCGCCGAGTGGCTTAAAACTACCCACATGCTATCCTGAAGACCACCCATCAACCCGGACTCTAGAGGAAACCTTCCAAGTGAATCAAGAAGGAGTTCCGGGGGGCAGCATGAGCCCGGAGAAGAGGGCGCCACTATAAACACTTGCCTGCGCCATGACGGGCTGGGGCCGACTACCATCCAGGCCCCTCAAGAGAGCCTACCGGCGCTATAGGCGTAGACGTAAAAAAAGTAAAAAATAAAGGTCTTGTGTGACTAATACTGCTTCACTCGCAACGGTGACTACAATATATTTATATATATATATATATATATATATATATATATATATATATATATATATATATATATATATATATATATATATATATATATATATATATATATATATATATATATATATATATATATATATATATATATATATATATATATATATATATATATATATATATATATATATATATATATATATATATAAATATATATATATATATATATATTTATATATATATATATATACATACAGTAAACCCTGGATATAACAGACCTGCTTATAATGGGTTTTGAATATAACACACAAGGCCAGACTGTCAGAAATCAATAGGGGGCGACTGAGAATGTTTTTTGAATGAACAGCGCCCGGTAAGTACAGCAGCGTCTGGCCACCTGGCCTCCTGCCTCTCAGTCTCACTAGCACAACACAGTTATCTTGCCCGCACCCATGAATACCTCCGTGTTCCAAACATGACCTGTCAGTCTTCCAACACTCTCCAGCGTATTCTGGTCCTAAGATTTGGAATTCTGTGCCAAATCACGTTCAACTATTACCAACATTGCATACATTTAACCCCTTGACTGCGGATTTCCTACAAGAAGACATCACTAAGCTACATGAATGGAGCAAAAAGTGGCTGCCATAATTAAATGAAGAAAAATGTAAAGTCCTGCACCTTGGGAGGGGATATATATATATATATATATATATATATATATATATATATATATATATATATATATATATATATATATATATATATATATATATATATATATATATATATATATATATATATATATATATATATATATATATATATATATATATATATATATATATATATATATATATATATATATATATATATATATATATATATATATATATATATAAGAACATAAGAACATAAGAACGTAGGAGTCTGCAAGAGGCCGGTAGGCCTGTTCAAAGCAGCTCCTTTGAACCTAAGCTCCCGTGAATCTACCCTCACCTAATATCACTGTCCATGAATTTATCTAATCAATTTTTTTAATATGACAATTGTATTGGCACTCACCACATGGCTGCTCAGCCTATTCCACTCATCCACCAATCTGTTAGTAAACCAATTTTTGCATATGTCCCTGTTGAATTTGAATTTATCCAGTTTAAACCTATTACTACGTGTACTACCCGGTTCTCTTACCAACAAAACCTTATGAATATCTCCATTATTAAAGCCCTTCATCCATTTATAAACCTCGATCAGGTCTCCACGCACCCTTCGCCTTTCTAGAGAATGCAAGTTTAACTGTTTGAGTCTTTCCTCGTATGGCAAGTTTCTCAACCCCTGAATCATCTTAGTCATCCTCCTCTGCACTGATTCTAACATTTTGATATCCATTCTATAGTAAGGTGACCAGAACTGAACCGCATAGTCAAGATGAGGTCTAACTAATGCTAAATATAGTTTGAGGAAGACTTCGGCAGTTCTGTTGCTTACGCTCCTTGAAATAAATCCCAGTACCCTATTTGCTCGATTTCTAGCTTGAATGCATTGTGCCTTTGGACAGAGATCAGAGCTCACTAAGACCCCTAAATCTCCCTCGCACCCAGACCTGCTTATGAGAGTGTCATTTAAGCAATAGTTGTGAGAGGGGTTGTTCCTACCTACACTCAGAATACTGCACTTCCCTGCACTGAACTCCATCTGCCATTTATCCGCCCAGTCATACAATCTGTTTAGTTCATCCTGGAGAATACTAGTGTCCTGATCCGACTCAATTACTCTACCGAACTTGGTATCATCTGCAAACTTACTGACATCACTACTAATTCCTGTATCTAAGTCACTGAAATAAATATTAAACAAAAGTGGACCTAATACCGAACCTTGTGGGACCCCACTCGTAACATATCCCCAGTCAGATCTTTTACCATTGATTTGCACTCTTTGCTTCCTATTGCTAAGCCACGCCTTGACCCAGTTCAGAACTTTACCCTCTACTCCATGAGCCTGTAATTTAAGCAACAGTCGTTGGTGAGGAACTTTGTCAAACGCTTTACTAAAATCAAGATAGATTACATCATAATTTTTATCTCTGTCTACCGCCTCAAATACTTTATTGTAGAAGGACAAGAGATTGGTGAGGCATGACCTACCTTTCGTGAACCCATGCTGTGAGTCGTGAATTAAGCTGTGTTTCTCTAGATGCTCCCGAATGTTCCTGGCTATTATGGACTCCAGCATCTTGCCTATAACCGATATTAAGCTAATTGGGCGACAGTTTGAAGCAGCTGACCTGTCCCCCTTTTTGAAAATCGGCATCACATTAGCTACTTTCCATAGGCTGGGCACATAACCAGTATTTACCGACATCTTAAAGATGTCGGTTAGTGGGTCACTGAGTACATCACCTAATTCCTTTAATACCCTCGGAAATATCCCGTCAGGACCTGGCGACTTATTCTTCTTAAGCTTATCTATCTCATCCTGAACTATTTGTCTGGTAATGATTATATCCCTCAATTTATCGCCATCCCCGCCCTCGTACACCTGAACCCTTTCCGGAATAGTCGTTCGATCCTCTTGTGTGAATACTGAAAGGAAGTAGTCGTTCAACAATGTGCTCATATTTTCATAAAAATCTACTAGCTCCCTGTGTTTGTTTTCAGCGGTCCAATTTTCTCCCGTGTTTTTGTTCTATACATCTGAAAGAAGCCTTTAGGATTACTTTTCGCCTCATTTGCTACTTTGATCTCATAATTCCTTTTTGCTATCCTGGTGTTCTTCTTCACTAATCTAGATAGTTCGACATACCGGCCCCTGAGATGTGTTTCACCATTCTTTATTTTCTGATAAATTCCCTTCTTTAACCCCATCTCGTGTTTTACTCCACGAGTCATCCACTTAGGGTCATTGTTTTCTTTTCTAAGTGTTCGCTGTGGTATATGCTGTCCTTGCCCCTCTACTATTACTCTAACTAAATTATTGTAAGACATTTCTACCTGGTTCTCCTGGCTCTCCAACCCACAGTTCTGGACCTCATGAATCCCTAAATTATCCCAGTTTACCCCTTCAAAATGTCTTCGAAGCCCCTCGTAATTTGCTCTTCTAAAATCTGGCACTAACACTGGGTTTGGTTCGCGGGTTACCGCCCAGTCTAAGCTAAAACGAACCGTTCTGTGGTCACTATTTCCTAACTCTCCGCCCACCTCCAGCTCATGTAGCAAGTTTCCATTATTAGTTACGACTAAGTCTAATATGTTATCTCCTCTGGTAGGCTCAGTAACTACTTGCTTAAGGAAATTATCTTGTATAACTTCAAGAAAATCCTCGACTTCCAGGTCACCCACTAGGTCTTCCCAGTCCATATTCCTATAATTAAAGCATTATCCCAGTCAATCTTTCCTTACAAACGGCCGAATTGTCAGCAGATGGACCATGCATGTTTGTAGTAGTGCCACAAAAATTCCCCTGAATGAAACAAAGTTATAAAAGCCTGTTTGCAGATTATTCAAAGATCACAAGGAAAAGTGAGACTAAGGAGGACTGAAAATGCTGCAAAAAGTTCTAAGAGAGGATTAGCAAATGGAGCCAGGTGTATAAAACTACATTCAATGCAAATGCAAATTACTGGAGATGGACAAAAGTTCTAAGAGGCCATCACTGAACTAGTACTTGGAAACTGAACAAATCACAAACACAAGAGGAGGGGGACCTGAGAGCACTGGTGAAAGATACTTCATCACCTGAAAACACAAAAGATTGTCAGAGACCCATAGGCTGTTGACAAACATAAGGATGGCTTTTCAATGCATAGATGAAGATATGAAGAAAATACTATTGGCTTAGATTTGTCATATATATATATATATATATATACATATATATATATATATATATATATATATATATATATATATATATATATATATATATGTATATATATATATATAAATCCAATCCTGGAGCATAACTTTGGGCACAGTGAAGCCAACCTCCTGACCTTGCTTGGGTTCAAGAGGTCCTCCAACTTCAAAGATTCTCTTGAGCGGAAGGAAAAGAGGACAAGCAGAACCAAAAACGAGAAGAGGAAGAAGAAAAAGACAAGAAAACAAGCCAGCAAGGCAGCAGAAAAAACATTATAAGCCTGGAGGCTTCTGAGTAAAAACCTATCTCCAATGAGTGGGGTGGTGCCCCATGATACCCACACCATTGAGTGTATAATATCCTTTGAAAAGGAGGGGACCAGGTACCATAACTCAGAAATATCTGTAAAATAAAAAATACATTGCAGAAATAGCATATCAAACATATCATGGTAACGAAATGTAAAAACGATGATTTCTCAAAATGTAAGTTATTGGTATTTTTGGTTAAAATTCTGATAGCCTATAAAAGACATTTCCAATTGGATAAGTTCATTCAATACGATAATGGTAAGACTATATTTCCATCAAGACAAAACTCTTCTAAGTGCCATAGAATATTTTTTTTCATATATTTTACACCGAAACAGCGAAATGTGTTTGGTTACGTAATAAAAAAATATTATTATATATATGGAAACAAAAAATTACCAACACATATTGACCAAATGTTAGCACTGAGGTTACTTTACATTGTCCAATGAACAAAAAAGCTGAAAACCCATATATAAAAAAATTATTTAGAATTCAAATTCGGTCAAAAAAATTCAAAAAAAAAATATATAAAAAAGTATTTTGTCAATCAGGCTAAAACTTTGCCAGATGTTAGATTATGGTCTACTTTACTGTGTAAAATTTACAGCCAAAAATATGCAACTTCATATGCTTTCTAAGACTACGCGCACCTTAATTAGAATTCGACGAAAATCAATTGTATAGATTAGTCATGTATCGGATGTCACATTTTAGATCCGCGGATGCGGATGTGTATGCGGATGTCATATTTACATATTTTGCGGATGCGGATGTGTATGCGGATGTCATATTTACATATTTTGCGGATGTGTATGCGGATGTCATATTTACATATTTTGCGGATGCGGATGTGTATGCGGATGTCATATTTACATATTTTGCGGATGCGGATGTGTATGCGGATGTCATATTTACATATTTTGCGGATGCGGATGTGTATGCGGATGTCATATTTACATATTTTGCGGATGCGGATGTGGCTATCAAATTATGACATCCGCATCCGTGCGGATGTGTTCATGATTTTGGTAATTTACTAAAGAGCACTTTTTTTTTCTTTGTTTTACATCTCTACCTGTAGCGCCGGTAGGCTTTCTTCAGGGGCCAGGTGGTTGTCCCAAGCCCCTCATGGCGCAGGCAATTTTTTATAGTGGCACCAGTTATGCTTGGCTCATGCTGCTCCCCTGAACTCATTCTTAATTCACTGGATGGTATCTTCTAGAGTCCGGGCTGATGGGTGGTCCTCTGGACAGCATGTGGGTAGTCTTAGGCCACTCGGCAGTGACTGAAAAATCCCAGGTTGTAGCGTGGGGATTCGAACCGACATTGTCCATGGCGCTGAGAACGCAAGGCCAGCACACTAACCACTCAGCCACCGCCTACCTATTGCAAGATGTTAGCTGCTTTGTTACACAATAGTGCATTTTGTAATTTTAAAGCTTTATGACGAGTTTCAGCCACACTTGTTGTGTGTTACCAGGATGCGGAACAAAACTCTGGTTGATCTTCACTTTGGCGCCCCCGAAGTATTGCACCGGGGACATAAGTCCCCGCCCCTCGCGACGCCACTGCACAAGGGTCCGACATGCAGCTGGAGATCAAGGAGATGAACAGGGAGGGGGTTGTGGTCCACTACACCCAGGGTGCCTCGGAACGCCACCAGGCTTAACCTGACTTGCCCTTACCCGGGGGGCAGCAGGAACAGTGCGACCTCTCTCTCCAGAGTCACGCGCGGAACTTTCTCTCTCTCTCCAGGGTCACTCTCTCTCTCTCTCTCTCTCTCTCTCTCTCTCTCTCTCTCTCTCTCTCTACTGGCTTCCTTCATACCTATATATATATATATATATATATATATATATATATATATATATATATATATATATATATATATATATATATATATATATATCACCTCTTTGGATTCTTTTTAGGAGCAGAGTAGCAGGCTTTTTTATTAATGTTTACTTTTTTGTGCCCTTGAGCTGTCTCCTTTGCTGTAAAAAAAAAAAAAATATATATATAAATATATATATATATATATATATATTTATATATATATATATATATATATTTATATAGATATATATATATATATATATATATATATAGTACATACAGTTACATAGTTCAATACATGCATAGATACATACTTTTAGAGATTTACATGATACATATATACTACACAGTTACTATGTAAAATGATCTCCTTCCTTGTGCCCTTCCGCAAAATTCTTGACACATTAGGTTGTGTAAATTTGAAAGGAAATGAGTAGAAGGTGTAATTTTAGTAGAAAATTAGCATGCATTAATTAATTTTCTTCAACTTTGCAAGCTCTGTACTCTGTAGTCTGCATGGTGATCTCTGAGTCTGTGACTCTGTAATGATTAAAATATACCCACAACATCCTCTTTGTGTGGTGCGGATGCAGATGCGGATGTTTATTTCACTACAAATAGGAATGCAGAGGTTTCATTTATCAGAAATGCGGATGCGGATGTGAAAAATTATGTGGATGTTCCGCGGATGTGGATATCCGATACATGACTAGTATAGATGACTGCGGGGATCTTCAAGAATATTTTTGCTCGAATATACTTTTTTCAGAAACTTGGCACCTCATTAGGGAGCTGGACAGCATAGGGATGGACTTAGCATGAAGAAAGAAAGGAAAGTCAGTTTACTAAATGGGGAAATAAAAAATGGCTAGACGTGCGAAGGAAAAAATGTAAAGAAGAAAGATCTCACTGCATTGACATAACAATAAGGCAAAATCAGACAGTGATGTGAAGGAAAAAATGAAAAGAATTGAAATTGCATAGGATGAAGAAAGGCACAGAAAGCCATGAGCAGCAAGGTGTTGGATGGGGTGGAGACAGGGGTGACAGTAAGCCGGTACGCTGTGGTACACCATACCGGTCAGAGATATACAGCCATCTACAGCCGGTACACAGTGGTACGCCGTACTGGTCAGATATACAGCCGTCTACAGCCGGTACGCAGTGATACGCCGTACCGGTAAGAGATATACAGCCATCTACAGCCTGTACACAGGGGTATGCCGTACCGGTAAGAGATATACAGCCATCTACAGCCTGTACGCAGTGATACGCCGTACCGGTAAGAGATATACAGCCATCTACAGCCTGTACACAGGGGTATGCCATACTGGTAAGAGATATACAGCCGTCTACAGCCTGTACACAGGGGTACGCCGTACCAGTAAGAGATATACAGCCGTCTACAGCTGGTACGCAGGGGTACGCTTTTGAAGACAGTACCGCCAAAAATCTAATCTTACTTTCACCCCTGGGGGGAGACATGCAGCTGACAGAACTAGGAATAAAAGGTATCACTCCCTGCAGCCTACCTGAACACCTTGGAACATTCCGGACAAGTGCATCCCTGTTGTGGCCTGAGGTGCTCGGCCAGCAGGGAGGTGTGGGGAAAGGTGCAGCCACACTGGTGGCTGCCGTGGGCCTTCCCGTGGACTCTTGCCTCGTGCCGCTGGAGCGCCTCCTTCCTGCTGAACCCTCGACCACACGCCTCACACAAGGTGCTGCCCTGCAAGGGACAGGGAAGCCTCAACACACGCATCACCCACCAACAACGTCACAGTCTGCACAAAAAACATGTTGTCATCATCTTTAGCTGATAACAGTTAAACTGCATGACAAGAGGTCTGTTCCAACTTTCTCCACTTCTCAGTCTGATTTTAGCGTAGTCTGTTTTGTTACACTCTCCTACTGATTCCCTGTCTGCCTTGGCCTCTACTGTCTCAGGTGGTGTAATGGTTAGCATTCCTAGCTGTGGATCCATGGCCCGGGTTTGATCCTGGCTCTGGTCACCCAGCGCCCGGCTCCCCTGGCTGTTCATCCTCTCTTTCAGGCTGGAGGATAAATGGGTATCTGGGGAAAGTAGCAGCACAGATTTCACACTGGCTCTGTGTCCCAGAGTGACGGGTTCTTGTTAGGTATAACAGGTTCAAGGGCCAATGACACAGAGACGAGCACTAAGGCCATGCACAGCTTAGTGCATGCCCCCAACCTTCACTTACTCAACAGCAATAGTAATCTCTCACCTTGCTGAGAGGAGGCTTCAGGGCAGCCAGGTGGCCAGGCAGGTAAGCAGCACTGGGTAACTTTACCTGAGGAAAAGAGAGAACAATACATTACTTATGAGTTCAGCATTCAGCTGGGCATCCATTTGTGTGTGATCCACGTCAATGTTCAGGTCCACATCCATGTCAGTGACAAGTTACACACATGAGGAAAGGCAGAGAAGCTTCCACCAATGATACCATGGCTGTGGGTGCAGCAGAAATTGCTGCTACACTTTTCAGCCCTATAGAATCACCATGCCTCAGGTTGAGCTTAGGATTACACGTATCTGATGTGTACTGAAAGCTTCTTGAATGTATTTATTTATACATTGTCTCAGTGACTTGAAACACAAGCAATTGATCTAGCCTGGAAAGAGGGAAATAAACTCTCCGGTGCTGGGGACTGAACCCACGACCAGCCAGACGGGAAGACAACTCTCTACCCAGTTACTAAAGAGGTACCACAGCTAAGTAGATTTTGGGGTCTTTCTGTATCAGCTGGATCACTGCAGACTGTGGCAGACATGGATATAGACACAGATACAGACATGGATAACAGACATCACATTCATACCACAGGGGTGACAGCAGCGTGAGAAAGAAGTGAGTGTGTCCTCTCCTCACCAGGCACAGATTACAGGTGACGGGAGTGTTCTTGCAGCAGGCGTTGGCATGCTTCAAGTACTCCCTCCGCAGCAGGAACCTACGTAGGCAGCCCTTGCAGGAGTAGGTCACTTTCTCACGCTCCTAACTCTCGGTCTGGTGGCAGCGGTGGCTCAGGGCGGCCTTCTTCGTGGAAAACTCCTCTCTGCACTCCAGACATTTTTTTTTCCTGTTCAGAGTGGGAGCTGGAAGTGCTGGGCGGGCATGGGGTGGTCCGCCCCGTCACAGCCCTCCACCTCACTGGTCTTGCTCTCGTCCTCGTAACACTCAAAGTCATCCCACTTCTTGGCTGTTTTCCTCCTTGTAACACTCAAAGTCTTCCCACTTCTTGGCTGTTTTCCTCCTTGTAACACTCAAAGTCTTCCCACTTCTTGGCTGTTTTCCTCCTTGTAACACTCAAAGTCGTCCCACTTCTTGGCTGTTTTCCTCTTTGTAACACTCAAAGTCGTCCCACTTCTCGGCTGTTTTCCTCTTCGTAACACTCAAAGTCATCCCACTTCTTGGCTGTTTTCCTCTTCGTAACACTCAAAGTCTTCCCACTTCTTGGCTGTTTTCCTCTTCGTAACACTCAAAGTCTTCCCACTTCTTGGCTGTTTTCCTCTTCGTAACACTCAAAGTCGTCCCACTTCTTGGCTGTTTTCCTCCTCTTGACTGCCAGGCTGTAAACTTCAAACTGACAGACAAACGGGAGGATGGTGAAGGAAATATTGTTCACTTCCTCTGGCGACAAAAACAACACAACATCGATCACACACGCGTTGAGCCGACACGCAAAGCTCAAAAGTTCGTTCACGGATTCCGGAGACAAGATTCCTCCGCCGATAAAATTAACGCAACGCAAAAACTTGTCCTTTCCTTGCTCATAAAAGTTGATTCCTTTTTTGTTCTTTAAATCCTTTTTTGCTCCGTAAACTTAAATCCTTTATTTTGTTCCTTAAACTTACATCTTTTTTTGTTCCTTAAACTTAAATCCCTTCTTTGTTCCATAAACTTAAATCCTCTTTCGTTCCTTAAATCCTTTTTTGCTCCGTAAACTTAAATCCTTTTTTGCTCCGTAATCTTAAATCCTCTTTCGTTCCTTAAATCATTTTTTGCTCCGTAAACTTAAATCCTTTTTTGCTCCGTAAAGGAAGGGTGAAGGCATCAGGGTGAAAACTGTTGCTGGTGATGTTCAGTTCTTGGGTAAGTGGACTGTGAGATTACTTTATCTTAACAGCGAGGGAGGCAGCTCAAGGGCAATAAATAAAAACAAAAAAAATAAGTAAAAGGGAGTGAGGGTAAGGACATTAGAGTAAAAACTGTTTTTACATAAACAAGAACAAATAAACTTGAGTGAAAAAATAACAATTCATCTACACAAATATTATTACATTGAGTGGCGTCATTTCCCACCCCAAAAGCCTGACCCTGACCTCCTGGTGCTGTGTTGCTCCTGGTGACCTCCGGCCATGACGGTGGGCAGGTCACAGCCTTCCACAGGGAGCACAGCGCTGTTCTTGTGGTACACATGGTCACAGGAACACTGTAAGGCAAGACATGACCTATTACTGACCTCATCAAGACCCATTTCTAATCATGAATGCCTTTTAGATTATGTCTGCTTGCTTACTATTTGCCACAAGGGTCAAGTTAATAATACTACCTATCGAAATATTTCACCAGACTCATTTAGTCTCTGTTGTTGTACAAACTAAACATGGTGGAGATAACGTGTTTTACCTCCTAAAAAGGACAAACAACATTTCACCACAATAGTCTGGTAATACCTGCAGGAAATGACCACAAAGCAAAATGCATTATCTCCACACAGAGTAGTAGTTGGTGTACTTGGGACAACAAATTTGGCTGTTTACTAATGATTATCAGGAATCTAACACCATGAATCATGAGTACATGTGCCAATCTATAGCTTTACAAAATTATAGGCTGCAGATGTATATAGTAAAAAAATTGTGAGCTCAAATCTTTACCATCGATTTTCTCAACACAAGGATTTTGGAGTTAATGCCTTCTGCCTTTGTACGGCACAGGGGGTGTTGGGGAGTGTAGGAGGGAGCGGAAGAGGGGAAGGAGGAAGAGAAGGGTAGGGAAGGGAAGGGAAGGGAAGGGAGGATTTTCAAGACCTTGTTCTGGGGAGAGGAGGGTTAGAGGGTGTAGGGGGAGGTAGGGAAGGGGAGAGAGTATGTGGGGAGGGGGATTGTGTGGGGAGGGAAGGGAAGAGGAGAAAAGGGAAGGAAGGGGAAGGAAATGGATGGGAAGGGAAAGGAAGGGAAGAGAGAGGGAAGGGAAGATGTGTGTGTGTGTGTGTGAGAGAGAGAGAGAGAGAGAGAGAGAGAGAGAGTTGGAAAGTTTTGTTTATTGGGCGCAACATCTGTGGTCATATGCCAGAGAGAGACAGGAAGGGAAGGAATTATAGTAGGGAACATATTCCAGGAGACGGGACACAACCCTCGATTAATACCTGGTACCCATTCACTGCTGGGTGGACAGGGGCGTAGGGTATCGGAAAAGCCGCCCAAATTTTTCCACTCCGCCCGGGAATCGAACCCGGGCTCTCTCGGTTGTGAACCGAGTGTGCTAACCACTGCACCACGAAGGCCCCTGGAGAGAGAGAGAAAGAGAGAGTGAGGAAGTTCATATATATATATAGTAAACACACACACACACACACACACACACACACACACACACATATGTAGTTGTGTATGTGCCGCCTAAGACCTCATCATGGTCAGTGGAGGACTATAACAACATGCTAGGAGATACTAGAATCTGTTTGGACAACATGAAGTAAGCGTGCAACAAATTAACGATTATGGGAGACTTTGATTGTAAAGAAGTAAGCTGGGAAGACTGGACAACAAGGGGAAGCACGGGGTAATGTGTTACTAAAGCTGATGATGGAGAATACAGTGACCCAGTGAGGATCATATTTCACAAGGTATAGTGGACAGGATGAGCCATCCAGCCTGGACTTAGTCTTCACAAATGAAGTAAATGTGATTGAAAACATTGACTATAACTTTTCAATTGGAAAAAGTGATCATGTGGTGATTCAGTTTGAGATAAAACAAGAAAGAGGAGAAGCAAGGAAGGAAAGGCACAGAATTGGAAGGTATAATTTTGGCAAAACTAACTACACTGAACTGGGGAAATATTTTGAAAGCACAGGCTGGAATATATTATTAGAGATTTACAATGAAGGGGTTAAGAAGTGTGTGCCGAAAGTGAAGGAGAGTTGCAGGGGAAAGAAGGACGGGTTCAACATGAGATGCAAAGAAGCAAGGAGAAAGAAAGAGGAGGTGTGGCGAAGGTGGAGCAGATTGAAGCGGCAGAATGTCTGGGAACTATATAAGCAATAGGGATGTACCGATGTATCGGTATCGGTGTTATCGGCACATTTTAAGAGTATCGGTATCGGTATCGGCTGATTTTCTGCCGATACTACCGATACTTGAATGAGTTTTATATGTCGCATGTCACTCGTTGCAAATAATTTTGTTCAACAGAAATTGGATTTTCTACTTTGTTGAAAAAATATTAGAAAAGTGTAATTATCCTGTATCATGATACTACGTAGTTTGGAATTTCCCGCGATTTAATTTTCATCACTTTAAACGATAAGATTCATATTACTTTGAATACAAGTATATAATACTTGGTATACAGTATAGCCTTTGGGACCGCGGACACGTACAATACAGGTTTAGTAGCTTCGGCGCGGGATTGGCGGCCCCTCCACTCGCCTCATTTGCCTGCCTCAGTCAGTCAGCCGGTCGCCCCGCAACGGGGCACGCTGCCAGGGCTGCCTAAATGTACGGCAATTGAGGTAAAGCTAACCCTGCTGAGTCAACTAGACCTCATGAGGCGCCTCCTCCCTCGCCCCTTGTCGAACATGGGGGTGGGTTTTAACACTTGGGTTAACCATGCACTGCTGCCTCGCTGCGCTGTATAGGGTTAATATGCGTTTCCGTGGTGCAGTGGTCGGCAAGTTTGGCTACGGATCTATGGACACCTTTTTTCAGGCCACCTCTGGTTACTTTTTTTTTCTTCCCTTCTATGGTGGAAAAAACGAGTAACTTTTTTTTTTCTTAACATTTGGTATTGCCTTTTAGCTGCTGGAATTGTTGTATAAAAAAAAAATAATGCACAGGTATCGGTATTGGTATCGGTATCGGTCAAATATTGGGGTATCGGTATCGGTCAAAATTTTGGTATTGGTACATCCCTAATAAGCAAGAAAGAAATGAGTATATTAGAATATGCAGAGAGGAAAGATTGATTTTCAATAGGGATATAATAGACAAATGCACAGACCAACCGAAGCTATTTTACAGATTTATAAACGGGAAACTAAAACAGCGCGAGGAAATAACAAAATTGAAAGTTAATGGCGAGGTGTATGAGGACGAGTTGGAGGTGGCGGAAGAAATGAACAAAAGCCTTCAAGAAGTATTCACAAAGAAAGCGAGTTTGACGTACCAACTGGAGTAGGCCCAAGAGGGCCCTGCCTGTGTGACATAAAAATCACAGTGCAGGAGATAACTAGTGAAATGGAGAATCTAGATGTGAGGAAGTCACAGGGTCTTGACAGGGTTTCCAACTGGGTGCTGAAGGCATGTAGGAATCAATTGGCGGACAAAATATACAAAGTTATAAAGAGATCATTGGCTGAGGGTGTAGTCCCTCTGGACTGGAAAAAAGCTGACATAGTCCCCATCTACAAGAGCGGAAGAAGAGACGACCCACTTAATTATCGACCAGTTTCCCTTACGAGCGTAGTGTCAAAAATATGCAAAAGAACTGTGAAAAGGAAATGGACGAAGCACCTACAGGAAAATGAAATCATCACAGAAAGACAGTTCGGATTTGGGAAAAGAAGATCATGCCTGACAAACTTGGTGTGTTTCTATTCAAGGGTGACATGTTGTGCAGGAGAGAGATGGATGGGCTGATGCTGTTTACCTGGACTTGAAAAAGGCCTTTGACAAGGTGCCACATAGGAGGTTGATGTGGAAGCTGGAGACGGTGGGTAAATTAGGAGGTGGTCTTCTAAAGTGGATGGAGGATTTTCTGAAGAACACAATGATGAGAACAACAATTAGAGACAGGAAATCAAGTTGGAAAAATGTCATGAGTGGAGTTCTGCAAGGCTCTGTGTTGGCCCTAATTATGTTTGCAGCATATGTTAATGATATGATAGAAGGTGTGGATAGCTATATGAGTCTGTTTGCCGATGACGCTAAGATAATGAGACGAGTGGAAAAAAGAGGAGGACTGCTTGCTGCTCCAGAGAGACCTGGACACAGTGTGGGGGTGGAGCAGGAAGTGGGAAAATGGAATTTAATACCCAAAAGTGCAGTGTTATTGAATCTGGAAAGAGTGGAATGCGAGTAGAGGGACATTATAAGTTGGGTAAGGATAAGTTAGTCAAGAAGACAGAAGAAAAAGACCTTGGAGTGATGATCACAGAGAACTTGTCTCCAGAGAGACATGTGAATAAAGTATCAGCTGAGACACAACCTGCTGAGGGACATCAGAGCAGCGTTCACATACCTTGGTGAGGACATGGCAAGGAAATTAACTGTGACCTTGATGCGCCCTAGACTAGAATATGCATCAGTGGCTTGGTCGCCATCACTTAAGAAACACATTAGAAAGCTGGAGAAGATACAGAGAGCGACAACAAAAATGGCACCTAGTCTGAGCGACCTGCCTTATGAAGAAAGATTGCTGAGGCTGAGTAAAAGAGAAAGAGGAGATTTAATAGCAGTGTATTGGGTGATGAATGGTGTAGAGAAATTGGATAGAGATGACCTCTTGATAAGAGAAGAGAGAAACTTAAGAGGAAATGGAAAACTGTTGAGAAAAGGAATTTGTAGAAGAGACATCAAGAAGAACAGCTTCCTGCAGAGATGTGTGGGGGTCTGGAATGGGCTGGAGAGGGAAGTGGTGCAGGCTAAGTCAATAAGCGCATTTATGGCCAAGCTAGATGGAAGTAGTTGGAAAGGCAGGACAGCACCAGCATAGCTCCGTTCCTGTAAATCACAACTTTAGGTAAACTAGGTAAATACACACACACAAATGCTTCCTTCTCTTCCCTTTCCTTTCCATTCCTCCTCTCCCCTTCCCTCCCCTAAACTTACCTCCATGGGGTCAGGGTTGTCGCTGAAGGTCAGGGCTAGTACATAAGAGGGGGGCACTAGCCAGGTACTCGTGGCAGCAATCTCTTCTGGGTTGGACTACTGCGCTGGGTCCTGAACTAGCAGTCGGGTGATGAGGTTGCTGGCGGGGGCGGAGGTGTGTCCTGGGCTGTCAAAGGTGCCCCCCGCCAGGATGTGTCGCTTCAGCCCTACCACTGTAGAAGCCTGCAGAGTGGTGGTAGTAGTAGTAGTAGTAGTAGAGATTATTGCAGAGTGGAAGGTTACTGAGGGCAAGTGAAGGGAGACTCAAGCAACCTTAGGAAACTCTATACAAGGACACACACAACACACAGAACCACAGAAGCAGAATTATAAACAGAATCCTATTGACGAGTATCAGAGGTTATGGCAGTGTAAGGTTACTGAGGGCAAGTGAAGGGAGACTCAAGTAACCTTAGGAAACTCTATACAAGGACATGCACAACACACAGAACCACAGAAGCAGAATTATAAACAGAATCCCATTGACGAGTATCAGAGGTTATGGCAGAGTGTAAGGTTACTGAGGGCAAGTGAAGGGAGACTCAAATAACCTCAGGAGACTCTATACAAGGACACACACAACACACAGAACCAGAGAATTAGAATTTAAACAGAATCCCAGTGAGTGGCAGCAGCATAAGAGTGGCCTGGGAGCAGCACAGAAAGCAGAAAATAAGTTAATCAATGTAAAAAGCAGTTAATATAGTGAAATAAGTAGAGGTCCAGGAAGTTATAAGGCTAACTGTAATAGTATATCTCTTGTAACAAAACCAGCAATATTATTATTATTAATATTATTATTATTATTATTATTATTAGTAGTAGTAGTAGTAGTAGTAGTAGTAGTAATAGTAGTAGTTGTAGTAGTAGTAGTAGTAGTAGTAGTAGCATAATAATACTAGTAATATTATGTATACAAGGAATGGTGAGCCTGCTTCCTAAGACATACAAAGTGTGTTGGCGTACCTGTCAGTGCCTCTGAGGGAAGATATTTGACGTGTGTCTGAGTCGTCACTGAGCCTGTCCAGCACGGCCTTGATAGGAGTGTGGAGTGACCTAAAAAATTGACAATAGGTAACATGTAGGCATATTGCACACACACACACACACACACACACACACACACACACACACACACACACAGGGCAAAACATTGTTCCTTATCACAGTTTACTGCATGCTGGGGTCACACATTTTGGCAGAAGTCCTTGACCTTACCCTCCTTGACCTTGCCTGCTGCTGCTGCTGATCTCAGGGAGAGAGAGATTTACACAGATATTCAAACCACACACACACACCTTATGGTCCACACTGGGCGGTCTGCCCTTAAACCTGCCCTGAGTGAAATTATATTAATCAAATGGCACCAAGACTGCATTTCTACTTTAGTGAATACTGAGGTGAAGGAAGTGTTGGTCAAGCTTGTTTTTAAGGGGAAGAGAGAGAGAGAGAGAGAATAAATAGAACAATGAAGAAAAAGATGCAATTGAAATTGAAATGACCCACGATGACCCAGAGAGATGCAGGGGTCAGGCCACAGAAAAAGAGCAAGTTTGGAGCACTACAATGACCCAGAGGGATGCAAGGGTCAGGCCACAGAAAAAGAGCAAGTTTGGAGCACTACAATGACCCAGAGGGATGCAAGGGTCAGGCCACTCACCAGCACAGTGGACATCCTCTGGTCCGCCCAGGAGCACCCCATCCCCTAGTCTATGGTGCTGGTGATGAGGGGACCAGCTCACTCCACGCCCAGGCCAGGGAGACGCTGCTCAGCTTCTTCACGCAGCTGGGGACACAGGGCACAGAGTTATAATGATAATACTTTCCTATAGGTTCATGGTACACCAGAAGGGTCACACTGCCATCTTTCTTTATTTTTGTTTAGGTATTTCAATTGTTTATTTTTCAGAGAGAAGGAAAACAAAACTTATCCAGGATAGGTAACATTAGTTTTGTGAACCTTCCCACCATGGCGGTGTTATGAGTTACATGAGGCAGGAAAGCTGTGTTACTGATGCCAAGATTCTGAGTTTAAAGAGAAAGAGAGAGAAAAAGTATCCAGGTTGGGTCAAGTTAGTTTTGTGAACCTTCCCACCATGGCAGTATTATGAGTTACATGAGGCAGGAAAGCTGTGTTACTGACACCAAGATTCTGAGTTTAAAGAGACGGAGAGAGAAAATGTATCCAGGTAAGGTTACGTTAGTTTTGTGAACCTTCCCATCATGGCAGTTACATGAGGCAGGGAGGCTTGCAAGGCTGTTTTACTGACGCACAACTTCTCAAGAGTTTCAGGAGAGAGAGAGAACGAAACTATCCAGGTTAGGTTAGGTTAGTGTTGTTGTGGCTTTCTGAGGTGGCTGAACTATGCTACACATTTATATACCTGGACTGACTTTTCTTTTTCCTTTTTTTCTTTATGATTATTTTGGGGCAATCACTGTTTCAAGGGAGAAAACAATACTATCAAGGTTACTTTAGGTTAGTTAGTAACAGTAGTAGTAGAAGAAGTAGTAGCAACAATTACCAAAGACTAGAACCTTATATTCTTTCCTTCAATAATGATAATAATAATGATAATAATAATAACAATAATAATGATACTACTACTACTACTACTACTACTACTAATAATAATAATAATAATAATAATAATAATGATAATGATGATGATAATAATAATAATAATGATAATAATAATTGGCATGGCACTTATGACATAACTAAGATTTAACTCATTAGCAATTATTTATTTATCAATTATTACTGTCATTTATTTACCATTACTTTATTAAGCTAGTTTTGTGTGCCTTCTCACATCATGGTGATATTTTGAGGCGGCAGAACTAAACTATACATTTACCACATTTGCTTTTCTTTCTTCTTTATTACTTTATATTTAGTGTAAGTAAGAACAAAAGGTGCCAACAGAGAGACAGGGGAGCCACCAGGAATAAAATAGCATTGCCTGCATCAGGAGACACTGTGATGTCAATGTAACCAGTCTGTCTGCCTTGCCTTCCTGCCTAAACACACCGCCGGGCCGCATATTCCTGAAGTCTCTGCAGGTATGTGGTTCCTGAGTGAAGACGCTCGGCTGTAACTTAAAAACTAACCACGGGCCATTCTGGAAAATACTTTCATTGTGATTCCCGCTCAACGTTACCTATAATACTTCCTACCTAACCTTACATAGCCTAACCGCCAAGTGGCCACAGACTACCCACATGCTATCCAGAAGGCCACCCATCAATCCAGACTCTAGAAGAAACTGCCCAGTGAATCAAGAATGAGTTCAAGGGGACAGCATGAGCCAAGCATAACTGGCGTCATTATAAAAATTGCCTGTGCCATGACAGCCTTGGGCTAACCACCATCCAGGCCCCTGAAGAAAGCCTACCGGAGTTACAGGCGGAGATGTAAAAAAATAAAAATAAATAAAAACTAATCTATCCTGCCCTGTTCAAGAGTAGGCAGAACACACCCGTACAGACTTCAGGAATATGCATTCCTGCCACCATCAACTCATATTTACAGGCATTCCAGGCTTCCCGGGGCACAAAACCTCAGGTGGGATTGTTCACGAGAGGGTCGCCTACTAATTTTGAGATGCTGACTGCTTATTTCTGGACAAAATATGATGCTGTTTATTATGGAGATAATATTCACTTCCAGATATCACTATTTGATTGACTTTTCAATGCCTGTTGTACACCCGTCACCTCCCACTGCCTCAAAATAGCTGACAGAGAGGCTCAACTTGCTTACTGATTATACTCAGTGCTCACCAAGATCACAAGTGGACAAACCAGAACAAAACCAGGCAAATTATTGTTTTTTGCCGCTGTGTGTGTGTTCCCCCAGTGAGCGTTGGATGCCAGTGACTTACTTATCCAAAATCTCTTGAATCACACCCAAGCTTATTGAGGAAAAAAGTGGACAAACCAGAACAAAATCAGGCATATTAATGTTTTCCTGCTGTGTATTGCCCCATGCATGGTGGACACCAGAGCCACTCATTTCTGCTGGAGGCATTTCTCACAACGCTGGCCTGCGTAGTGGGGCACCCCTGCCCTGCACTGTGTATTCCTGCCACCCCTCACTGCCTGCCTAGTATATTTAAACTAACCAAACCTTACTTTACGTAACCTAGCGAACTCCCTTCTATTTCTAGGAAGTCCCTTGTTAATGCACTGCATTCAGGGACTAGAAATAATCCATGTTGTAAGTATTAACTTGGCCAGAGGTGGCTGTGCACGCTTTCCTAAATATTTTGCAGAGTCAGTCTTATTAATTGAATGCTGTTTCAATCATCTGTTTATATATTAAACCTTTTTTTCACTTCCTTCCTTCTCTCTTCATGTAACTTAGTATTGAGCTGTTCATCCTTCTTGGGGTTCATAGGTGTACCTCAGGACCCCTGGGTAAGGAACACACTGTGGTAACCCAATGTGACAGAGATGAGCACCAAGGCCATGAGTAGCTATGCTCTAGACCCCAAACTTCACCTGTCACAAGCTTACCTCTTGAGTCTTTAATTTGACAGAGATGAGCACTGAGGCAAGGTGTCCCGGAGTGATGGGTGCCTGTACCCTGCACCCCCATAGGCCCCCCAGGGTAACGGAGCTACGCCCTGGAGAAACGAGGACCTGGGGAAGGCACACTGTTGTAACTCCGATGTCACGCCCGCCCTGTTACAACGCAGGATGTGACAAAGATGAGCTCTGAGGCGACGCGCACCTATAGCAGTAGTAGCAGCTATAGCATAAGCCCTAAACTTGACCTTACACTCAAATTTAAGGTCTGCAGGAAGAGGGAAGAGAGAGGAAGAGGAGGAGGAGGAGGAGGAAGGAAGAGAGTAACGTAGAAAATCTTAACTTACCCTCACCTAGCACCCATATTTATAGGCCTACCGCTCCACTAGACCGCCCTACTATAGGCTTTCCGATGCCTCAAGGTCTCTCCCATAGGCCTACTTACTTTTATAGGCGGGCGAGGTCAGGAACGTGAAATAAACGTAAATCTTTTTGAACGCCGCCCACACGTGCAACTCCCCGCGGCAAAACGTAAACAACTGCTCTTGCTCTTGCTGTACAGGTGACCCGTTGGAGAGTCAGGCCTTCGTATCGGCACACCCTGTAAAAATAAAACAACACAAGCAGTATCCATTACAAATCTTCCAATTCCCTATTTCTTGCACACCACATCTTTTCCAGAAAACCCTTCATGGCTTCTATAATTCTATCATTTGCTTCATCACTCAGTCCCAGCAGCAGCAGCATCCATTCCCTCTCTGTCCTTGCAATCCTCCCATTCACATCCCTGCAGCCCATCTCACTCAGTGCCACCCTCATCATCTCCATCCTATCTCTCCGGTACCTCCCACACACCAGTATCACATGCACGACAGTTTCATCCACACCCCTGTCACACATCTGACACACTTTGCTGCGGGACTCAGACCACCTGTAGTTTCTTGCATTCACATTCATACACTGCGCTCGAGCTTGGAAGAGAAGATCACCACCCAGGCTTCCATCATACCAGCTGACACACTGCGGGGCTTCCTTTTCCCTGTACCACTCCAAAGTAGTCTTTCGCTCCATCACATGCTTCCACCTCCTCAGACCGTCACCTTTCACTGCACTGTCTATCTCTTTCTTCCACTTTCTCACATTCCATTCTAGACCCTCACTATTTCTGTCAGTCACCTACCATTCAAAGAAACGCCTCCCTTCCTCTCTGCTCACCCACCTGACTCGCATACCATTGTCACCAACCATTCTCATGCAGTTCTTAATCCATTTGCTCTCATGCACACTCCACAAGTAAACCTTTCGTGCCAATCTCGCGTCTCCATTCCTTCCAATCTGACTTTGTATCGAAGGGTAGCCTTCCTAAATCTTTCCCTAAAGTTACTCCACCCCATATCACCCCTTAAAGCTTCCACCGCCGCATACCTTGGTGCATTCAAAGCTAACCTACCGATCCTATTTTGCCCTACTTCCAATTTATCCATTTCCAACTCACTCCATGTAATCACCTCCATCCCATACATCACACTCGGCACTGCTACACTCTTCCACACCTCTCTCAGCACATCATACTTACATGCTCTCATTCTTGCCGCACTTCCCAGACGGCCCACCCATTGATTGACTAGGCTAATCTTCTCATTTTTTGTCCTTTCACATCCGCTCGGACTCATCCATACACCCAGGTACTTGTATGCATCTGTTTGCCCTAGCTCTGTGTCTCCTAGCCTCCAGGTCCTATTTCTCTCATCTTCTGCCCCATTCACAACCATTATCTGACTTTTCTCACTACTATATTTCACTCCAAAATCTCTCCCATACTCATTTACCACATCTAATAGTTCCTGCAGTTCCTCCGCTGACTCACTCATGACTACCACATCATCTGCATATAGAAGCACACTTACCCTGTCTTCTCTCACTTTTACTCCTGCATTCTTTCTCCTCATCCTGGCTGCCAACTCCTCAGTGTACAGACTGAAGAGAGTTGGAGACAGGATGCAGCCCTGCCTAACACCTCTCTCACTCCTCACCCACTCTGTATCTAATGCTCCTAACCTATACCTGGCTCTCGTATCCACATACATGCTCCTAATGATTCGCACTATCTTATCACTCAAACCTACTTTCTCCAGTACCTTGCACATCACCTCCCTGTTCACTCTATCATACGCTTTCTCAATATCAAGAAACCCAAGATACAACGGACTTCCATTCTTCCTTTTCCTCTCTATCATCTCATTTACCACATACATATTGTCCTCTGCCCTACTGTCTGTGCGAAAACCATTCTGCTCCTCACCCAGCATTCTCTCTCTTTCAATCCACTTACACAGCCTTTCATTCAACACAGCACAGAAAATCTTTCCCACCGTATTCGCCAGGGCTATCGGCCTATAATTCTTGAGCTCTTTCTTACTCGTATGTCCTCCCTTGTGTATCAGAGTCACTCTGCATTCGTTCCATTCCCGAGGCACTCTCTCATTCTCCCATACACAGGTGCTCTTGCTAGGGGTGGGCAGGTACCGGTACCAGTACCGGTACTAACGGTACCAGCTAAACGGTACGGTACCGGTACCAGATTGCTCGGTACCGGTACCAGTTGCTCGTATTTATTTATTGGATTTATTGATAATTCTTCATGTCCGATTTTTTTTTAGGTTGCTAATAAATATTGTTATTGTTATTAGACGATGATCGAGTACATCCATAATGACTATACATGCTATTTTTTTATCGAAAAAATAAATATTCACTTCATTCAGAGAGAGAGAGAGAGATCACCACTTAGTAAGTGGATATCTCGGTGATATGGGTAGTGGGTACTCGATCATAGTCTAATAACAATAACAATATATATTAGCGTTTTCTAAAGACTCGTGGGACTCACTAACTTTTAACCCAAGACTTAGTTTTCTTTTTACTTGCCACTGTTAAATTCGTATGACTCGCTAACTTTTAGAGAGAGAGAGAGAGAGAGAGAGAGAGAGATCATATTTATCCAATAAAGCATTTAACGAAAAAAGAGTTTGAATCCCTTGGCGAGAGTTTTTGGCTATAAAGGATTGCACGATGGATTATATAAGATGATTAAATATTGGAGGTGAGAGAGAGAGAGAGAGAGAGAGAGAGAGAGAGAGAGAGAGATTTACATAGATTTACATAGAAAATCAGACCACACAGACCCCATGGTCCAGACTTGGTGGTCTGTCCTTAAACCTAAGTGATTTTACATTAATCAGAAGACTCCAAAACGTTGCATTTCTACTCTAGTTGATATTAAGTTGAAGGAAGTGACGGTCGAGCTTATTTTTGAAGGAGTCAATCGTGTTACACTGGACCACTGATGATGGGAGCTTATTCCATTCTCGCACTACAACGTTGGTGAAGAAAAATTTGGTGCAGTCTGAATTTACTTGTCTACATCTGAGTTTTACGCCATTGTTCCTCGTGCGCAAAGTGTCATCGATCATAAACAATGTTGATCTGTCTACATTCGTGAAACCATTAAGTATTTTAAAACATTCGATCAGTTTTCCTCAGGCGACGTTTCTCAAGAGAACATGTTAAGGGTAGAAAGCCTTTCTTCGTAGGATTTGTTGCGCAAGGAAGGGATAATTTTCGTTGCCCGACGCTGAACACCTTCTAATTTAGCAATATCCTTTGCATGGTGAGGAGACCAAAACTGTACCGCATATTCCAAGTGGGGTCTGACTAAACTGTTGTAGAGGCAGTATTACATCTTTATTCTTAAATAAAAAGTTTCTTTTAATGAAGCCCAACATTCTGTTCGCTTTATTTGCTGCATCGATGCATTGCTGTGAGAATTTGAGGTTTGACGAGATTTTGACCCCAAGTCCTTGACGCATTGAACGCTTTTGAGTTTAACGCCGCGCATTTCGTAATCAAACTTTTTATTCCTCGTTCCAACTTGAAGGACCTGGCACTTGTCTACGTTAAAGGGCATCTCCCATCTATCCGACCAAGCTGAAATTTTGTGCAAATCCTCTTGGAGGCTTTGCCTGTCTTCGTCAGTGAGAACCGAGTTACCAATCTTTGTGTCGTCTGCAAATTTACTAATGCGG
The DNA here is from genome assembly GCF_024679095.1 of Eriocheir sinensis. Lineage (NCBI taxonomy): Eukaryota > Metazoa > Arthropoda > Malacostraca > Decapoda > Varunidae > Eriocheir > Eriocheir sinensis. Next base: position 150,726 of record NW_026111766.1, on the reverse strand, counting down.
TTATTGAGTCCAACATCCACGTCGTTGATGTAAATAATGAAGAGCACTGGGCCAAGAACCGAGCCCTGGGGGACGCCACTAGTGACAGGCGCCCACTCTGAGTTAAATCCGTCAATCACTACTCTTTGTTGTCTGTTGCTCAACCAATTCGCGATCCATTGGTTTACCTGACCGTCAATACCTATTTGTTTTAATTTGTAAAGTAATTTATGATGCGGGACTTTATCAAACGCTTTCTGGAAATCAAGATAGACTACGTCCAGTGATTTGGTTACGTCATAAACAGTGAAGAGGTCGTTATAAAAGGTTAATAGATTTGATAGGCAGGATCTTTTGTTTCGGAAGCCATGTTGTGAGTCCCCAATTAATGAGTGGCTTTCAAGGTAACTCACAATTTTGTCTCTAAGTATGCCCTCAAGTAGCTTACCTACAACCGAAGTTAGACTAATGGGCCTGTAATTACCTGGTACTTTTTTGTCTCCTTTCTGTAAAATCGGTGTCACGTTAGCATTTTTCCAATCTGAAGGATAAAGCCTTGTCGCAAGGACATAATGAATACGGTTGTGAGGGAGGAGAGTATTTCGCTCTTTGTTTCTTTCAGCAGAGTTGGATATACTTTATCAGGTCCAGGACTTTTATTTGTTTTAAGTGATTTGAGGGCTTTAAGGACTTCATCGGGTTTTATTTCAAAGTTAGACAATGCATGCTCTGGATTTACATTAGTACTGGTGTTGGTGGTGGTGGTGGGAGGACTGTTATTATTAAACACCGAGGAAAAGTAATTATTTAATAGGTTTGCAACGTGTTGGCTGTCAGTCACTAGTGCACCGTCGCTGTTTATTAAAGGTCCAATTCCACTTCTGATCGCCTTTCTGTTGTTTATGTAACTGAAGAAGGATTTCGGATTATTTTTACAGTTGGCTGCAATATTTTCTTCATATCTACGCTTTGCCTGATGCACTAATCTTTTTACTCGTCGCCTTGCATCATTGTAAAGTCTAATGTTTTCGGGCGTGCTTTGGTCTTTCTTTAACCTGTAAGACAATTTTCTCTCCTTGACTGAGTGTTTAATTTCGCTATTAAACCAAGGTGGACGTTAATTAGTGTTAATTCGCTTCTCGCACAAGGGGACAAATGTGTCCTGCTGAGTGAGTAAGTGATTTTTAAAGTTTAGCCAGGCGTCCTCTGCATTGCCGTCATCTGATAGTTGCATATCTATTAGTTTTCGTCGGATTTCTACGAAGTTGGCTCTTTTGAAATTGGGCACCTTAACTTTATTTTCAGTCACCGATGTTTGAGCTCTAATGTCAACGCGCACTAATTTATGATCGCAGGAACCGAGGTGTTCTCCTACCGTGACATTACTGACTAGGTTATCTTGGGTCGCTATAACAAGGTCAAGTATGTTATTTTGTCGAGTTGGTTCAGAAACCATTTGGCTTAGATAATTTTCCTCTAGAAATTCGATCATTCTATGGGACTCACCTTCTGTACCCGACAGTGTCGCCCAGTCGATATGGGTGAGGTTAAAGTCTCCTAGTATCAGTGAGTCGCTGTTATTAAGTGACTGCCTTAAGACGCTGTACATTTCAAGATCGCCATCAAGTGATTGCCCCGGAGGCCTGTAAGTGACAGATATATTTAAATTGACTTTTGCAATGTTTACTCGCACGCACAAATGTTCAACGTTACTGTTTCTTGGTGTTTTGTCAGTAGGTTGCAAGTAGCTTTTGACAAAAGGGCGACACCACCCCTCTACGGTTTACACGATCATTGTTGAAGAATCTGTAGCCATCTATGTTATATTCGGAACTTAAATCAATATTAGTGGTGTCGATAAATGTTTCGGTTATAGCAATTACGTCAAAGTTTTCTGTCAGAGCAAGACATCGCAGTTCATCAAATTTGTTTCTTAGGCTACGCGCATTGAAACTAAGGACTCTTAGGTTATCTTGAAGCTTGGTAATAGAGTTACTGGAGGGTTCAATGTTACGAGTCTGTTGCGGTGTGAGGTGTCTATTTACACGGGCGGGATGGAAGGACGTGGCTGAGAGTCGTTTTTTTTTGTTCGGGCGGTAACTACGGCGGGGTTGAGGAGCCTTCCAAATCTGGATGCCCAGATTGGGGATATGTGTATGCCGTCCCTTTGGAAAAGTCTACTCTGGCCGTAGAAATCGTTCCAGGCGTTAAAGAATTCGACGTCAAGCTCTCCGCAGAGAGTCTGCAGGCGGTTGTTGAGGCTGAAGGCCTTACTGTAGAAGTCGCCCTCATCCCATGTCCGTGGTAGAATTCCTGAAATCAAAATATTAGGGATTTAGTCTTATACTGCTGGATGAGCCTACGGTACTTGTCCAGCAGTTCCTCAGACCAGGTCGTGGTGACGTCGTTTGTACCTGTGTGGAGAACAAAGAGTGAGTCATTAGAGGCCTCAGCGGAGACCTCGTCCAGGGCAGCTGTGATGTCGTCAACACCAGCTCCAGGATAACAGTAGTTACGCCTACGACGGGGACTCTGCCACAGAATTCAACCACCTGATGGCGAATCATAGAGTCACCGACCAAGAAGGTGCTCTGTTCCTCGTCCTCCTCCTCCAGTATGGCAAATCTGTTGTAGCAATGAGTAGGATAAATGGCTCTAGGGGCGGGCCTGGCTCCTCCTCTCACGGGGTGAAGCTTTCAGCGTGAGCTCTACCGGTTCCCTGTGACGTGCCTTCTTCGGAAGGTGGCTGGGCATCGAGTGCAGGTGAGGAGGGTGATGAGGCGTCAAGAGAGAGAGAGAGAGATCATATTTATCCAATAAAGCATTAATGAAAAAAGTTTGAATCCCTTGGCGAGAGTTTCTGGCTATAAAGAATTGCATGATGAATTATATAAGATGATTAAATATTGGAGGTGTAGCAGGCGAGAGAGAGAGAGAGAGAGAGAGAGAGAGAGAGAGAGAGAGAGAGAGAGAGAGAGAGAGAGAGAGAGAGAGAGAGAGAGAGAGAGAGAGAGAGAGAGAGAGAGAGAGAGAGAGATCACCACTTAGTGAGTGGATATCTCGGTGATATGGGTAGTGGTTACTCGATCATAGTCTAATAACAATAACAATATTTATTAGCAACCTAAAAAAGAAAAAGAATCGGACATGAAAAATTATCCAGTAAATCCAGTAAATAAATAAAATAATGGAAACGGGAGCGGTGATGGAAACGGAAAGCAGGACAAAATGGTGGGAACTTGGGGAGACGGTCAGCGGGGCAGTGACTCAGCGTCTACACACAGGGCTCATACCACATGGAGGCGGGCGAGCACCGAGCGTCACTAAGATCCTAACGGTACCGGTACTAGCGGCAATGCGCAGTGCCGAGTGATCATTAAGCTTCCCGGAACCCAAGTGATCATGATGCTTCGCGGTACCAGTACCGATACCAGGTATCGGTACCAGGTACCGGTACCTGGTACCGATAACTGGTATCGGTACTGGTACCGCGAAGCATCGTGATCACTTGGGTTCCGGGAAGCCTAATGATCACTCGCCGGTACCTGGTACCGATAACTGGTATCGGTACTGGTACCGTGAAGCATCATGATCACTTGTGTTCCGGGAAGCTTAATGATCACTCGCCGGTACCTGGTACCAATAACTGGTATCGGTACTGGTACCGCGAAGCATCATGATCACTTGTGTTCCGGGAAGCTTAATGATCACTCGGCACTGCGCATTGCCGCTAGTACCGGTACCGTTTGGATCTTAGTGACGCTCGGCGCTCGCCCGCCCGCCTCCATGTGGTATCACGCGCGTCTACTGTGTGTAGACGCTGAGTCACTGCCCCGCTGACCGTCTCCCCAAGTTCCCACCATTTTGATCTGCTTTCCGTTTCCATCACAGCTCCCGTTTCCATTATTTTATTATTTGATTTATTTATTGGAGTTACTGGATAATTCTTCATGTCCGATTCTTTTTCTTTTTTAGGTTGCTAATAATTATTTTTATTGTTATTAGACTATGATCGAGTACATCCATAATAACTATACATGCTATTTTTTTCGAAAAAATAAATATTCACTTCATTCAGAGAGAGAGAGAGAGAGAGAGAGAGAGAGAGAGAGAGAGAGAGAGAGAGAGAGAGAGAGAGAGAGAGAGAGAGAGAGAGAGAGAGAGAGAGAGAGAGAGAGAGAGAGAGAGAGAGAGAGAGAGAGAGAGAGAGAGAGAGAGAGATTTACATAGATTTACATAGAAAATTAGACCACACAGACCCCATGGTACAGACTAGGTGGTCTGTCCTTAAACCTAAGTGATTTTACATTAATCAGAAGGCTCCTAAACATTGCATTTCTACTCTAGTTGATATTAAGTTGAAGGAAGAGAGAGAGTTTTCTTTACAGGAAATTTGTTTGGGAATTTCATCAGAAGTCATTAAGAAAAGAAAAAAACTCCTTTGGGTACCGGTACCGGTACCGGTACTAACGGTACTTGAGTTTTCGGTACCGGTACTACCGGTACTCAAATTAACGGTACTTGCCCATCCCTAGCTCTTGCTCTTGCTGTGCAGGTGACCCGTTGGTTATGAGGCGCCCTAGAGAAGGGGAGAGGGGCAGCCATCTTGGATAGCAGTCCCTGCTCCCAGCCAGCCTTTTTCGCCTTAAGCGCCGACCCCAGTCCACTGTGCTTCACCAGACCACTCTAAACCCTGTACGACACTCCCGGCAACCCCCTGGATGTCGTCTGACCCGGGAGGAGGCCGCGAGGCCGCCTCCACCCCCCTACCTCTCCCATCCGGCGCCTCACCCGCCGGACCCAGGCAACAGCTCCCTCCCGTGGAGGACATGGACGCCGCCACCCTCACCTCCAAACGGCCACGCTCTCCTAACGGTGACGTACCAACCAACAAAAACAAACATCATGTCTCATACCACACCCCTGACCCCCCAGCCCGCTCCCCGAGCACGCTATCCTACCCGCCACCCAGCCCCTCCCGCAGGGCCCCACGGACCCCCTCCATCAACCACCCCCCGAGGGATCCCTAGGTGGCCCTGGACCCACTCCTGCTCCCGCCTTCACCACCAACCTTGACCCCACCGGCAAGCCACCCCTAGTGGTGTTCATGTCGTCCTTCACTCACACCCGCTCCTTCATCCACCCGTCCAAGGTGGCCACTGCTCTGCATGGCTCCATCTTCCAAAAGAAGGTAATCGAGGGGACCCTGCGGGGGGTATGGGGTACGTTTTGAGGTGGCAAACCTCGACAACCTACCCCAGACGCCAGAGTCCGTGACCTCCCTGGGGGAATGGCCCGTCCGTTGCCGGGTGATTGACCCAGACCCTGCCCACAAATTCACATGCGGACGAATCTACCCAGTAGACACAGCCCTGACTGACTCAGACATCCTCCACAAACTAACTGTTTTGGGAGGATCCCACTCCCTCCCGAGTGCCATTTGCCGGCTTCCCGGCAAATTCGTCGACGGCACCAAGACCCCAGGACTGGCGATCCGCATCAAATTCAAAGGCCCTCTCCCATCGCATGTGGCCATTGACAGCACAGCCTACACAGTGCGGCCCCACACCCTCCCAGTCCTACAATGCTTCCACTGCCTGGCGTACGGGCATGGAACAGGGACCTGTAGGGGCCATGCCAGGTGCCGCACCTGCAGCGGTTTCCACGTTGCCAAGGACTGTACAAAAGATCCTTACTGCCTATACTGCCAGGGCGAACACAGGCCCACCTCCAAACTCTGCCCTGCTCATGCAGTAGCAGAGGACATCCAAAATAGGCTAGCCAGGGACGAACTGTCCGTGCCAGAGTCCCGGCAGCGGATGCGGGAAATAAAACCAGGATCCTTCCGCCCTGGTCAACCACCTCAAAACCCCCACGCTGCCGCTCTGCAGACTGCCCCTGGGGTGTTTGAGCCAGCACCCCCCTCTCACCACACTGGCGCCACTAGCCGCCCCACACAACACCTCCCCTCCCTCCCACTCCCTCCACACCGCTCCAGCACCCCACCCCCACAGCCACTCAGCACCACAGGCCCCCTCACCCGCACCCCCCCACGAACACCTCGCACCCCACAGCACCACACCCAGAGAACCCCTATCTCCCGCACACCCACCTCCAAGACCGCAGCTCACTCCCCAAAGAAACAACGTTCTCCCCGACACACCTCAACCCAAAACATTATTTGCCTTACCCCCCACACAGCACACACTCCTACCACCCCCTTCCCAGAAGGAACTGCCCTTCACCCCATGTCTCTTACGGGACACACCTCTGCCACCCAATCCCAGCCTCCTCACCCACCCGCCCTTCTCCCCGGCAGCCCATCCCCACACCGTTACCCCCAGACAAAACAAGCACAACCTCCATCCCTGTCCACCACACAGCTGCCCACTACCATGCAAGCCACCCCATTCCCACCATCTCAATCAGCAAACACTGCAGAACAGCCCCCCGCAACCCACTCACTCACCTCCATCATCTGTGGCCTCGCCCCTGTCGTCCTGACCTTCTTCTCTCTCCCTCTCAGAGTGCTTCTCTAAAACCCTCCCCTCCCTCATTTCCTTCTTTGGTTCATTTTCACCCTGAACCCTCCACCAACCTCCCCCTTCCTTTTCTGGAATGCCAGGTCCCTCTGCCATAAACTTCCACAATTTAAAACTTATCTTTCCTCCATCTCTCCTCTTCTCATTGGGGTCTGTCAGACCTGGCTCACTGACCCCTATTCCCAAATCATTCCTGGTTACTTTCCCTACAGGAAGGACCGCCGAGCAGGAGTTGTGGGCGGAGGCCTACTGCTTTTGGACCGGCGGCCCCTTCCCTCCTGTCAACTATCCCTCACTCCTCACCCGGGGGGACACTTAGAGTTCCTGGGAGTTCGGGTCACCTTCGGCACGGGTCCCCTTGACGTCCTTATCCTTTACAACCCGTGTCAGGACATCTCAACACTAGAATATCGCCACCTCTTCAATCAGCTCTCCTCCCCAGCACTCATCATGGGTGACTTTAACGCCCACCACACTCATTGGGAGCCGTCCCTCCTTGCGGCTCAACAGAACCGTTCGGGGCACTCCCTAGTGGATTTCCTCACCGGCAGTGCCTCCTTCTCCCTCCTCACCCCTCCTGACCTTCCCACCCGCATTGACCCCGCATCAGGCAGGGCATCCACCCTCGACCTTTGTCTGGGTAATGGCCCTCTGCACCTCACCACCATCACCAGCGGGCCCCACATCGGCAGCGACCATCTTCCTGTCATCCTTACCTTCCCTTCACTAATCCCACCTCCCCCCGCTTCAGGCCGCCCACGATGGTCCCTTAGGGCTGACAACTGGCACTCCTTCCTCGACCACCTCTCCTCCACTCCTCTCCTTCTCCTGACGTAGCCGTAGGGGCCCTAGCAGACACCCTGGTGGAAGTGGGGTCCCATTGCTTCACCTTCTGCTCCTCCCAGCCCCCGCGTCTTCTTCGAACTCCTTGGTGGAACCGACAGTGCGAGGCTGCGGTGAGGGCCAAGCGCGGGGCATTCAATGCCTGGCGTCGCAGGCCCATCCCGGAGCTGCGCCGGAGGTTCCACCAATTGGAGGCTCGCTGTAAGCGCACGATCTTGTCAGCCAGAAGGGCATCCTGGTCCGCCTTCTGCGCATCCCTTGATTTCTCAACCTCACTCACCAAAACTTGGCTATTCTTCAGGAAGATGGTCCGGCCCCAGGCCCCTCTCATGTTCCCTCTCCATCACAACGGTGTTCCACTAGCTGGGGATGCCCAGAAAGTGGAACACCTAGCCCTCCATTTCCATACACGGCTGGGCTCCCCGGACCCAGTTCCTCCCCCTATCCTACCCCCACCAACTCCCACCCACCCTATCGCCAAGCCTTTCCTACCACAGGAACTCACCGCAGACATAGCCGCACTGCCGGTGGGGAAATCCACTGGGGATGACGACATTCCTAATGAATTTCTCAAACACCTCCCAGAAGCTTACTCCCTCTTCCTCCTTCAGATCTTTAACCATAGCTGGCTTTCAGGCACTTTCCCTCATCAGTGGCGCCACGCCATCACGCTTCCACTGCCAAAGCCAGGGAAGGACCCCACCTTACCCTCCTCTTACCGACCTATCAGCCTTCTTTCCTGCACCAGCAAACTCTTTGAACACCTCGTGCTAACGAGGCTTTCTTGGTGGTTGGAACACAATCATCTCCTTCCCTCCAACATGTCTGGTTTCCGGCCCCACCGTGGTACCCTCGACGCCCTCCTTGACCTCGACCATCATGTTCAGGAGGGCTTTAGCCGGGGGCGCTTCACGTTGGCCGCCTTTCTTGACCTTGAAGGAGCCTTTGATTCTGCCTCACACAATGCTATCCTCTCTAAACTTTTCACTCTGGGACTCTTCGGCACTCCTCTACTCTGGATACGCTCTTTCCTCTCGGGTAGAACCTTCTCTGTCTCTATTGGGAACACCTTCTCCCAACCCTATCCTATCCGTAGAGGGGTTCCCCAAGGCTCGCCCCTAAGCCCTCTCCTCTTCAACATTCTTCTGTCTGATCTGCCTTCCCCTCCTGGCACTCATACCTTCCTCTATGCCGACGATATTTCCCTCCTATGCTCTGCCCCCTCTCTCCCTGAGGCACAAACCCTCCTCCAGAGGGGGCTCGACACCATCAGCCATTGGTGCACTCAGTGGGGCCTCACCCTCTGTGCACCAAAGTCATGCCTCATGTGCTTCACCCGTCGCCGCATCCCTGCCATCCCTCAAGCACACCTAACAGGCACAGTCATCCCTTTCCGCACAACACACAGATTCCTGGGTCTAGTGTTGGATGACCCTCGCCTTACATGGAGGCACCACATAAGTGACCTCCGAATCTCCTGTCTGCCCCGGCTGAACCTCATGAGGGCCCTGGCGGGCGTCAAGTGGGGAGCCGACAGAGTCACACTCCTCCACTTCTACCGTGCCTACATCCGTAGCAAAATAGACTACGGATGTGAGGTTTACGGCTCGGCTTCCCCGACGCTCCTTCTACAGCTGCAGGTGGTGCAGAACACCGCACTCAGGATAGCCCTCGGTGCCTTCAGGTCGTCACCCACCCTGGCCCTGCAGGCAGAGGCGGGCATTCCCTCACTAGACCACAGGCGCAACACCAAGACAGTCACCACCTTCCACAGAATAACATCCTCCCCTCACTCCTCCCTTCACACTGTCCTATCCCAACACCGACCTGACCCACTTCCAGCCCCACAGGCCTTCCGAGCTCACACCCCATTCATCACTCGAGCCCTCTCTATCTACACCTCCCTCTCCGTCACCCCTCCACCATTCTCCCCCCTAGCACACCTCTCTCCCCTGGGTCCATGGTTCCCCTTTCCCTCCTTCATTTCCCTTGACCTTCAGTCGCCGTGGACCAAAGCAGACTGCCCACACCAGGGGAAGGCCCTCTTCCTGTCCCTCCTCTCCACAAAATACAAAAACACCTTTTTCATTTTCACCGATGGCTCCCACATCCCCTCCCCTCCTTCCACCAGTGCTGCCGTTTACCTCCCAGCCCTACACACCTCCACAAACTGGAAGCTCCATCCCCACACCACCATCCTAGGGGCAGAGCGCTTTGGCATCAGGAAGGCCTCACAGCAGCAACAACACTTCCCCCACACCAACCTGTCTCCCTCTTTACAGACTCCCTCACTTCCCTTCAACTCATCTCAACTCACAAACCTCACACACACCACACACTATGCTTTGCCATCCACTCCCTCCTGGCACAGCTGACCTCCGGGGGCAGACGGGTCCACCTTCAGTGGGTCCCTTCCCATAGTGGCATCGTGGGCAACACCGTAGCGGACCAAGCGGCCAACCTGGCACACTCACATCCTCAGCCAATACACAGACCACCAGACCACAGTGACGTACTGATCCACCTCCAACAGTCCTCCAACAGACACTGGACCACCAGACTAACGGCTGACCTCAGACTGCTCACCCTCGGATGATGCAGACACTCCCCCGCCCAGCACTGGCGGACCTACTCCCCAAGTCGTCCCCTCGACACAGCCATCACCCGCCTGAGGATTGGTCACACCTGCCTCAACGCTCACCTGCACCGCTTGAACATGGTCCAGGACCCACACTGCCCATGGTGCCCCACACAACCCGACACACCAGAACACCTCCTCCACTGCCCAAGATTCCACTCCCTCCGCACCAACCTCAAGGCATCCCTAACCAGACTCCACATTCACAGGCCAACCCTAGAGGACCTGCTGGGCAGCAACACCCTCAGCCCCAACACAGCCTTCCAAGCCCTCAAGTGTACGCAAACCTTCCTGCAGAAGTCGGGGCAACTCAACAGAATCTAACCCCACCCTGGTGACAGAACGACAAACAAAAACCTGATACCAACTACCACTGAAGGGGCTCTAGAGGCTGTGGCCCCACAGCCTAACTAGCCCCATAAAACCACCCAAGAAGAAGAAGAGAAGGGGAGAGGTATGAGAGGGTGAGGCAGAGGACGAGCATTAGACTCCAAGAGGCACTGCTACAGTTGAAGGTGGAGTGGCTGAGGGGTAAGAAAGGGAATGTTAGCTTTGTAGATCTGGATGGTGTGCTACGGGAAGGGCTGGACCTCAACGTAGATGGGGTCCACCTGAACCAGTCAGGACACTAGAGGATGGGCAGGAGGCTGAGGGAGTGGAGGCATACTAGGTCCGTCCAGTGTGTGAATGCTTGAGGCGCCAGAGAGCAAGGAAGAGAAACCACCAACCAGGCAGTGAAGCGTTTGAACTGTATGAACATTGGTTGTATAAATGTGAGAGGATGGGGCACAGGTAAGCTGGATGACATGAGTAAAGAGCTGGATGAGTGCAAGTTTGATCTCGTTGGTGTGACTGAGACTCAGTTAAGAGATGACGTGCGTGTGGATGGGGAAGTGTTTGCTATGATTGGGAAAGGCAGAAAGAAGCAGAATACACGGGAGGAGGCGTAGCCCTACTCCACAGGAAAAGTAAGGGTTTCAGAGTAGAAGAAGTGAATGTATTGGCCAGTGCGGACAGGGAAGATGTTTTAGCAGTGAAAGTGGAGTGTGTGAATGCCAAGGGTAAGTCTGAGAGGTTGATAGTGATTGTGGTGTACATGACGGTGGAAAGTGAGAGAGCCGTGAGGGAGAACAGAGAAAAGTATGGCGTGGTGAGGAAAGCTATGAGGGAGTATGCCGGAGAGAAAGTTATGGTCATCGGAAATATGAATGCACAAGTGGGTGTGCTTGGAGAGAGAATGAACCGAAATGGAGAGATGCTGGATGAGTTTGTGAATGAAATGAATCTGGAAAACCTGAATGTGACGACGGCTGAGGGACGTGTGACGTGGAGTGCGAGGGATCAGGAGTCTGCCATTGATTATGTGTTAGTGAATGGGAGAATGCGTGAGTGTGTCTCGTGTGTGGATAGATGAGGACGGAATGATTGATGTGGTGTCTGATCACAATATGCTGGTGGTGGAATGTGCCCTGTATGCTAGGAATGAAAGAGAAGAGAAGAGGGAAAGAAAAAAATGGAGGTTGAGGGATGTTAGATGGGAAGATTTCCAGGTAGACCTGAGGGAACTAGTCTGGATGAATGGAAGTGTGCATGACGTGAATGGAGCCAATAGTGAGTTTGTAGGGAATGTAAGGAGAGCCGCAACTCGACGGATTGGGTATTTGAGTACGAATGGAAGCTAGGAAGAGAAAGTACAAGCCGTGGTGGAATGGGGGGATCAGGGATGCTAGGAAGGAGCGAAAGAGGTTGAATAAGGTTTGTAGGAGACTGAGGAAAGAGAGACATGAAAGTGTTGAGGCAGAGAATGAATATCAATACATGGTCAGAGTATGTAAGGCAACAGAGGGTCACTAAACGGAAGATTAGGGAGGCCAAGGTTAGGTGTGAGAGGAGTGTGATTGAGGCTCTGAAAGAAAAAGGCCTAGAAGGTGGGCGTGAATGGTATAAACTCTTGAGGGGTGAGAGTGTGACTGATAGTGAAAATGTGGACACAGGTAGAATGAAAGAGTGTATAAAAGGTTTCTGGGAAGAGATTGGAGGGGTGGGTGAGGTTTTGGAGGTGAGAGAGGGATGTGTAACTCTTGAGAGGAAGGATGCGGATGAGCTGAATGAGAGAATTAGCAGAGAGGAAGTCGAGGTATGTTTGAAGAAGCAGAAGAATTGCAAGGCAGCAGGGCTGGATGAGATCCTGTATGAATTGTATAAGAATGGAGGTGAGGTGGTGATAGACAGGATGACTGAGCTGTTCAACTGTGTATGAGAGAACGAGAGAGTGCCTCGGGAGTGGAACGAATGCAAAGTGACTCTGATACACAAGGGAGGGCATAGGAGTAGGAAAGAGCTGAAGAATTATAGGCCGATAGCCCTGGCAAATACGGTGGGAAAGATTTTCTGTGCTGTGTTGAATGAAAGGCTGTGTAAGTGGATTGAAAGAGAGAGAATGCTGGGTGAGGAGCAGAATGGTTTTCGCACAGACAGGAGGGCAGAGGACAATATGTATGTGGTAAATGAGATGATAGAGAGGAAAAGGAAGAATGGAAGTCCGTTGTATCTTGAGTTTCTTGATATTGAGAAAGCGTATGATAGAGTGAACAGGGAGGTGATGTGCAAGGTACTGGAGAAAGTAGGTTTGAGTGATAAGATAGTGCGAATCATAAGGAGCATGTATGTGGATACGAGAGCCAGGTATAGGTTAGGAGCATTAGATACAGAGTGGGTGAGGAGTGAGAGAGGTGTTAGGCAGGGCTGCATCCTGTCTCCAACTCTCTTCAGTCTGTACACTGAGGAGTTGGCAGCCAGGATGAGGAGAAAGAATGCAGGAGTAAAAGTGGGAGAAGACAGGGTAAGTGTGCTTCTATATGCAGATGATGTGGTAGTCATGAGTGAGTCAGCGGAGGAACTGCAGGAACTATTAGATGTGGTGAATGAGTATGGGAGAGATTTTGGAGTGAAATATAGTAGTGAGAAAAGTCAGATAATGGTTGTGAATGGGGCAGAAGATGAGAGAAATAGGACCTGGAGGCTAGGAGACACAGAGCTAGGGCAAACAGATGCATACAAGTACCTGGGTGTATGGATGAGTCCGAGCGGATGTGAAAGGACAAAAAATGAGAAGATTAGCCTAGTCAATCAATGGGTGGGCCGTCTGGGAAGTGCGGCAAGAATGAGAGCATGTAAGTATGATGTGCTGAGAGAGGTGTGGAAGAGTGTAGCAGTGCCGAGTGTGATGTATGGGATGGAGGTGATTACATGGAGTGAGTTGGAAATGGATAAATTGGAAGTAGGGCAAAATAGGATCGGTAGGTTAGCTTTGAATGCACCAAGGTATGCGGCGGTGGAAGCATTGAGGGGTGATATGGGGTGGAGTACCTTTAGGGAAAGATTTAGGAAGGCTACCCTTAGATACAAAGTCAGATTGGAAGGAATGGATGACGCGAGACTGGCACGAAAAGTTTACTTGTGGAGTGTGCATGAGAGCAAATGGATTAAGAACTGCATGAGAATGGTTGGTGACAGTGGTATGCGAGTCAGGTGGGTGAGCAGAGAGGAAGGGAGGCGTTTCTTTGAATGGAAGGTGACTGACAGGAACAGTGAGGGTCTAGAATGGGATGTGAGAAAGTGGAAGAGAGAGATAGACAGTGCAGCGAAAGGTGACGGTCTGAGGAGGTGGAAGCATGTGGTGGAGCGAACGAGTACTTTGGAGTGGTACAGGGAAAAGGAAGCCCCGCAGTGTGTCATGGAAGCCTGGGTGGTGATCTCTTCCAAGCTCGAGCGCTGCAGTGTATGAATGTGAATCATTATTATTATCATTGTTATTATTATTATCATTATTATTATTATTATTATTATTATTATTATTATTATTATTATTATTATTATTATTACACAAAGAATGCAAAAAACAAACAAAGACACATCGTGTGATCGAGAGAGAGAGAAAAGTTCATAGTAGTAGTAGTAGAAGTAGTAGTAATAGTATAGTAGTAGTAGTAGTAATAGTAGCAGTAGTAGTAGTAGTAGTAGTAGTAGTAGTGGTTGTAGTAGCAGTATTAGTAGTATTAGTATTAGTAACAATAGTAGTAGTAGTAGTAGTAGTAGTAGTAGTAGTAGTAGTAGTAGTAGTTGTAGTAGTAGTTGTAACAGCTGTAAAGATGGTTTCCGTAACTGGTGTTGCCGTTGCTTCTGTTCTCATTGTGGTAAATGTAACAGCGTTTGTTGTTGATATGAATTACTAAAGAAAGGAGGAGAAAAAGTCGAAACAGAAGCAGAATCAGCAGGGAAAGGAGCACTCTGCCTCCCTCTCCCGCCCGGTGGCCCCCTCCAGTGCCCGCTCATAGCCCCACCCTCCTGCAGCCCATGCTGACGTCATGCCCGGCATGGCAAATTGCATCAGATGCAGCTGCCAGCCACCACCAGGCCATTCCTTTGTTCGTTCTTTCACAGGTGTGTGTGTGTGTGTGTGTGTGTGTGTGTGTGTGTGTGTGTGTGTGGCTCCGCTCTCTCTCTCTCTCTCTCTCTCTCTCTCTCTCTCTCTCTCACACACACACACACACACACACACACACACATCGTTCCGGTGTCTCATTGCTAAAGCGCTGCATTCCAACGTTTCAGGCGAAGGTTCAAGCCCCACTCTGGCAGGGATTTTTCCGGTGACAAGGATCGAGCAGTCACTGTCCCCCCTGGAACAAGGAGAACCAAGGACGTGTGATGTGTGAAGGTCCCGCCAGTACCCAGAGATCAATATTATTGTAATGAGCCTCGCTTTAGTTCCTAGGGTACTTGCTGGCGATGACGAACCCAGCTCGTGATCAGGTCGTTGTGGGTAACACACACACACACACACACACACACACACACACACACACACACACACACACACACACACACACACACACACACACACACACACACACACACACACACACACACACACAAACACACACTATTCTACACACACACACACACACACACACACACACACACACACACACACACACACACACACACACACACACACACACACACACACACACACACACACACACACACGCTCACGTAGGTACACACACACACACACACGCTCACGTAGGTACACACACACACACACACACACACACACACACACACACACACACACACACACACATAATTATAGAGGTTCATAACATCCATTCTTCTTTCGACCTCTTATCTCTTCCGCCAACTCGTCTCTCTCTCTCTCTCTCTCTCTCTCTCTCTCTCTCTCTCTCTCTCTCTCTCTCTCTCTCTCTCTCTCTCTCTCTCTCTCTCCTTCCTTCAACTTAATGTTCGGTAACATGGGGAAGCTAATAAGTCTCGGCGGCATTTGCTTTGCTGTAATATCACTCAGCCTTACGGACAGAGCACTTTGTCTGAATCATAGGGTCTGTGTGGTCTGAATATTTATGTAAGGCTATGTAACCCTCTCTTATCGCACTATTTATAACTAACCTTGGAGCAACCCTCCGCCTTCTGCCTCCCCTCCCTCCCACGCTCCCTCAGCCCTCAGCAGGAGTTGCAAGGCTGCACCTGCCACATACCCTCCCTCGCTCCCTCACCCCTCAGCAGGAGTTGCAAGGCTGCACCTGCCACATGAATTCCAGTTTCCGATGTGTCGATTTCATTACCAATCTGAGGAATGGGTCAATCTTGCCACAGGTTTGTTGTCACGTGTGGGGCCCCGCGGAGAGAGAGAGAGAGAGAGAGAGAGAGAGAGAGAGAGAGAGAGAGAGAGAGAGAGAGAGAGAGAGAGAGAGAGAGAGAGAGAGAGAGAGTGTGTGTGTGTGTGCGAGAAAGAGAGAGGGGGCGGGGGTGTTCTTGGGGTTGTCCTCCGGGGCTTGTCCTCGGGGGGGTTGTCCTTGGGATGTTGTCCTCGTGTGGTTATCCTCGGGGGTTATCCTCCTGTGGTAGTCCTTGGGTGGTTTTACTCGGGGGAATTGTCCTCTCGGTGTTGTCCTCGTGTGGTTTTCCTCGGGAGGGTTCTATTCGGGGGTTTGTCCTTGGGGGTATTGTCTTCTGGGAGTTGTCCTCGCGTGGTCGTCCTTGGGGGTTGTCCACGGGGTTTTCCTCAGGGGTTGTCATCGAAGGGGTTGCCCTCGAGGGGAATGTCCTCGAGAGGGTTTCCTCGGAGGGTCGTCCTCGAGGGTTTTTTCCTCGGGAGGTTTGTCCTCGGGGGGTTGTTGTCGAAGAGGTCGTCCTCGGGGAGTTGTCATCGAGGGGAGTAGTAGCTTTTTTTCCCCATGACTACTGTCATCATTTTCATTGTTATTATATTATCATCATCACTGTTGTTGATATTTTTGCTCATGTTCATTTATTAGTAATAATGGTAGTAGTAGTGTCGTAGATGCCGCCGTAGTAGAAGGTGTAGCAGTATCATCATCAACAGCAGTAATACTAGCATTAGAAACTGCCCGAATATAAGTATTCCCTTCTTTTCCAAAAGTGCGTGCCACTCTCTCTCTCTCTCGTTATATCAGTGCACGTACAATCTCTTCCATCGCGGGTAATATGTATCAGGCAACACTTGGCAGCGCGGACACTCCCATCGGTCAACGGGGAGGGCCAAGGGGTGGTGTGAGATAAACACTTCCTGTGAGTTGCTCTCTGAGGTGCCACTCGTTGTTTTGTTCGCTTGCAAGTAAAGGGACGAATATTATAATTATCCTGTCAGCCTGACCCTCGTGCCGGGACCTTGGTAAGTACGCGACGATTAATTCTAGAGCTTTAGTTGTGCTGTGCAGGAATGCTTTCATCTCCCGGGCTGGCCTGGCAGCAACATGCCTGCTGTGTCTGTCACCAGGGCCTTAATTGCACGTTCTTATCAGTGGTGGGGTGGCCTCGGCGTTGCATCCTGGAGGACAACAGATGGCAAGGGGACAGAAAGGGGTGGATGGAAAGAATAGGTCGACTGAAACCCTTCGTCTGCGGAAGTGAAAGTGTCCTTCAGTCATCGCGCAGACTCTCTCCCTGAGTGACGCCGCAGCGACTAGTCTTGGTTATGTACATGGCAACGGTTCAAGACTTGATATGCACGACATTCTTCCTTGTCGTCGCGGGTGCTTTCCCCAAGCCATTATAAGGAAGCATTCAGTGTCTTGGTGTGCTTGGGAAGGCCATTATATGTCCATTGCTTCAATTATTGGGGGCAGGCACGTTAATGTTTTGTTACTCTCCATCCCAAACCTTTTTTTACATCTCGTTTAAGGGAATTTTCGTCTGAGTGGCTGTGCTTTGTGGGATGGAGGTGTCGCCGAGCCCTTCACACCATTCATATTGTGGTATCTGTCTAGTGACTAGTTTCAGTGTGCTCTGAATACCTACAAATCTATCTAAGTCTCCATTCCCGCACTGATTAACCTTGATGCGAGAGCATCCGATGCCCCCCCCCCGTCCTTCCCTTGCTCCCCCATCCCTCAGCAGGAGGTACAACGGACAACACATCTGCCACATGAACTTAAGTTTCCGGTGTGTTTACGATTGTTATCAATCTGAGGAATGGGTCAATCTTGCCACAGGCTTGTTGTCGTGCGTAGGGCCCGCGGGGGGGGGGGGAAGAGAGAGAGAGAGAGAGAGAGAGAGAGAGAGAGAGAGAGAGAGAGAGAGAGAGAGAGAGAGAGAGAGAGAGAGAGAGAGAGAGAGAGAGAGAGAGAGAGAGAGAGAGAGAGAGAGTTATAGTAGAAACGAAGAAGAAACGAAACAAGGAAAGATTTATAAAAGTGAAAAAGTCGAGGAGAGGAAAGGAGAGCGAATCAGATAATTAAGGAGAGCAGAATAGACCAGAGGGAGGGAAGAAGAAAGATCGCAAGAAGGAAAAAGGGAAGGGGATGGAAAGACGAACGAAGCAGCGGAAGAGATAAAGAATAACTACTATACATTTCAGCGGCAGACAAACGCTGTTTTTCGCAAATATCTCCTAAACGAATCTTTGGATCAGTATGATATTTCAGCACACTACCTATAATACCCGGACCTAATTTATGGCTAACCTACCACATTACTATATGTCTTATGTGACGAGTTTACTTGTGAAAAATAACACAAACCCGACGAGTCATGTTGACGCATTCGAAGGACAGTGCCCCCCAGCACCCTCCCAAACTATTCCTAGCCACAACTACTCCCCTTCTCGCTCTCGTTATCCCTCCTCTTCTCCCCTAACTTCTCGCCTCCTCATCACTTTGTGTCCCTCCTATTTCTCTCATCACTGTATTATATATTAGAATGTTATGTACGTGTATATGTATAGATAGTATGATTATTAACTAAGAGCATGGTACAGTTCCATGGAGGCAAGACGTATTTCACGTTGATAATTACTGTACAACAGCATGTTTACATACATATAGTATGTAGAAGGTCCATGTTTGCAGTCCTTATGGTCACCCAAGTGAACACGATGTACTGGCATTACCTGTGGTCTGGACCTTCTAGGAAAAGTTATTACTGTTATTACAGGGAACAACATTGCTGCTAATGGGTGCGCCTCGGAAGTCAATGAGTTATACCCTGTCTCTGCTTAAGTCATAGCCTCGGGCTGGGGAAGGGGGATGGTGTGAGTAGGGGGGTGAAGAGGGCAACCAGGAGGGGGATACTGCGATATTGGAGTAGGGAAGGAGTGGTCTTTGGGTTGTTCGGGGCGTTGGTGGAGGGGCTAGAGGAGTACCCCACACTCGTCCGATTCTGTTTAACACCTTAGATATGATGACTGGATTAGGCTTAATATCACTCAGTAAGCTCCTAACATAACACATATTGCAACATGGTATATTAGCCATAAATTAGGTCCGGGTGTTAAAGGCAGTGTGTTGAAATATCATACTGATCCAATGATTCGTTTAGGAGATATTTGCGAAAAACAGCGTTTGTCCGCCGCTGAAATGTATAGTAGTGTTAAAAAGATGAAGAAGAGGATAATAATAAGACAAAAATAATGACAAGAAGACTGACTGGGAGGGAAAATGGCCAGGAGGAGGAAAGGAAGCTATAAGATGGAGAAGATATAAAGAAAAGGAGAAAATCTAGACAGACACACTTGCGTACAATATCACTCTCCTGCTCGTCCTTTTCTCTTTCAACCAAACAAAAATGGTTGAAATGGAGGACAGCAATGAAACAAGGAGAACAATAAAAAGGAAGAGAAAAGGAGGTCAGAGTAAAGAGGGAAGAGGAAGAGATTTAAAAAGAAAATGTTATACTAGAGTAACGAAACATGTAATATAAAGGGATAAAAGATAATAACGAAATAAACCAAAGAAAAGAAAAACTCACAGAACAATAAAGGGTCAAAAGGCGTCAGTGGAGTGGCAGAAAGGGAAGCGAGAGGAAGGTATGAGGAAAGACAAAAAAAGCTACAGTAGAGAACAAAATAAATCACAGGAAGAATAAAAAAGATAACAATTCAACATGAAGAAGAAACAACCGCTAAGAGGAAGAGGAAAACGGTCGGAGGAAGGGAAGAAGGGAAGACAGACGTCAATGTTTGAAGGTTGAGAAGCGGCTGAAGTCATGAGTAGCTGAGCAGATTGTGAGGAAATGGCTTTTGGCTGATCTATGCATGACTTGTGGACCGGTGGTGTGCTCTGGCGGTGGTTCTGAGGTGGAGGAGGAGGAGGAGAGGGAGTGAAGGAGGAGGAAGAGGGGGATGGGGGGGTGAGGAGGAGAAAGAGAAGAAGGAGGAGAAAGAAAAGGAGGGAGAGAAGAAGGAGGAGAGGAAAGAGGAGAAGGAGGAGGAGGGGGAGGAGGAAGAGAAGGAGGAGGAAGAGGAAGATGTGATTTGATTTATTTTATTGGCCACTTTGCAACACATGAAAAAAATAATAAACACTACTACATAAACAGGCAAGGTCCATTGAGCCGAAGCTCTATAACGGACCTGAACCAATCATTAGTACTAAAGAACTGTGCTGTGGCCCAGCCGCCACTCATTACCAAGAAATAGAACTATTACTTAATAAATACAGTAAGAACAAAAAATATATATATATATATATATATATATATATATATATATATATATATATAGATATATATATATATATATATATATATATATATCCAATCATATATATACATATACATACATACACATACATGTACATATATACATACATACACATACATGTACATATATACATACATACACATACATGTACATATATACATACATATATATATATATATATATATATATATATATATATATATATATATATATATATATATATATATATATATATATATACACACAGTCATAATAGTCATACTTATAATAATCCTAAAAAATCATTATGATTGTAATTATTGATATACACAGGTATAAACATTCACCACTGGATATTTATATCTATACATGTAGATACATATAATCATGAAAAAGCATACAAGATAATGACAATGATGATAATAATAATAATAGTAATAATAATAATAGTAATAATAATAATAATAATAATAATAATAATAATAATAATAATAATAATAATAATAATAATAATAATAATAATAATAATTATAGTTATAAACAGTAAAGAATAATGTTTAATAATAATAACTTATGTGAAAATAATATAATTACAATAAAAAAAAATTACAAAATAATTATAGAATCATCAGTTAAAATAGTAATTGACATAATTACAATACAATAACAATTAAAATACGATAACAAGTGCAATACAACACAGTACGATAATTCACGTTATTATATGATGATAATAATAATAATAATAATAATAATAATAATAATAATAATAATAATAATAATAATAATAATAATAATAATCATAGTCATAACAATAATAATAGTAATAAACTACAAAAACTACATAAGATGATTAAATACAATGCTGACTTAATTTTGAAAGTAACCAACCAGGAGTATTTTCTTCAGCGTATCCTTGAAAATGGTTCGTGAAGTGGATGTTTTGACAACTTGAGGAAGTGTATTCCAGCACTTGGATCCACGGAACTGTATACTTTGTTGGGCATGATTTGTTCTATAGAGAGGGATTCTCAGGTTATTATTTCTGCCTTCATTCTGGTTTATTGAGATAAAGTAATTTTCATGTACTGGAAATGTGTGAAGGGCTCCGTATACAAATAAACATGATTGCAGGTGAATTACATCCGGGAGTTTTAGTAATTTGTGGCTTGTGAAACAAGGGTTAGTGTGGTCAAACCTTTGGCAATAAAACATTACTCTAATAAGTTTTTTTTGTTCAACAAAGACTATTAATAAAAGTTACATAAGCACCTCCCCATAGTGCACAACAGTAAAGTAAATGTGGATAAACCAGCGACAAATAGATTTGCTTGCGAGATTCAGTGTTCATGTAATTCCTGGTCCTGTACATAATTCCACATATTCTACTTAATTTTGTCTTTATGGTGTCTATGTGCGACTTCCATTTCAATAAATTATCTAAAGTAACCCCTAAAAACTTAACTTCATTGACCTGCTTTATGAGTATGTTGTTAATAATAATCATTAAATTGGGAGTTTGTGACATTAAGGGATGCGATACCATAAAGCTGGTTTTATCAATATTAAGTGTAAGTTTATTACTTTTAATCCAGTTAGCAACACTAATTAGTTCCTGATTTACTACCTTTGTCATTTCATTTATGTCAGATCCTGAAAGGAATAATGTAGTATCATCTGCATAAAGTAAGAAATTTAATTTATTTGTGCTTCGTGTAATATCATTAATATATAATAAAAACAAAAATGGTCCAAGAATGGAACCTTGTGGTACGCCAAAATTAACTTTATTATGAGATGACAATGCTTTATTAAATACCGTGTACTGTTGTCTATTACTTAAATAGCTTTTAAACCAATCATTAGTTTTTCCTCTGATTCCATAAACTTCAAGCTTTTTTAATAAAATAGGATCATGTATGGTATCAAAAGCTTTAGAGAAATCACAAAAAACAGTTATCTGATAATGCTTGTCATCCATACTGTTGTAAATGTTATGAGTGACAGAACTTATTAATTGCTAATTTTGTATTATATTTGGGTCCATTAATCTTGTTGCCATGATTTTTTCGAAGACTTTGCTGAAACAAGATAAATTGATACCGGTCTGTAATTAGAGCAAGAGCTTGTATCCCCTTTCTTATGTATGGGCACAACTCGAGCTATTTGAAGTTTTTTAGGGAATGTTCCTTCCTCAAACGATCTAAGAGGAAGAGGAAGAGGAGGAGGAGGAGGAGGAGGAGGAGAAAAATGGAAACATGAACACATGGAAATGCAGACAACAAAGTCTATTAGTTCATTACGAGGCTGCCCGCTCTAATGATTAAATTCCCTCGACAGTCACTTCGTGCCTTCAGAAAGGATGAAAGCACTTCGGCAAGTAATTTACTCCTGACGCAACGAAATGACGATTGATCCAATTTTTAAATGAGTTGATGGTTTTCGCACTGACAATCCCTGAAGGAAGATTGTTCCAGTGGCGGATGACTCGGTTTGATATGAAATTCCTGCAAATGTCTATACTACATCGCCGCCCTGGAATAGGTAGGCCGTTATTACTATAAGTGCGTTCAGTTGAAGCTTGCACCTGGAGCCTAGCGAGAGGTTTGTAAGCTGCTCTGTGATTGGCTGCCGCTCCTCTCACTCACTTATCATTGACACACTCTTTGATGCGACACACCTCTGTATTTTTTGCTCTAACTCGTCTCATATGCAAGATCAGTCGTTTTGGTTGGTACCATTACACTCAGCAATGATTGTAGATCTCACATAAGTGTGTCAATTCTCTGTAAACCAAAAATTAAAGAAATTACGGAGTCGTGAAGTGAAAGATGGAGTCATAAATGTTTATACCCTATTTTATTCTTCGCTGATTATTTCATGGAACTGCTAAACTACAGTTCATGAAAATGGTAACATCTGATGGGGAAAGTTATCCTGAACGCGATGGTGTTGTCATATTTTAGATAAAGTGGAAACGAAAGGAGTTCGGCAGCTTTTTATTACAAGATGTAGCTGTGTCTCGGCAGCGGGCGCTGTGTATGGCGGCATGTCGGGGTGACTGGGTGAGAGCGGCAGGAGACTGGTATATATCATATATATATATATATATATATATATATATATATATATATATAGATATATATATATATATATATATATATATATATATATATATATATATATATATATACATATATACATATATATATATATATATATATATATATATATATATATATATATATATATATATATATATATATATATATATATATATATATATATATATATATATATATATATATATATATATATATATATATATATATATATATATATATATATATATATATATATATATATATATATATATATATATATATATATATATATATATATATATATATATATATATATATATATATATATATAGAGAGAGAGAGAGAGAGAGAGAGAGAGAGAGAGAGAGAGAGAGAGAGAGAGAGAGAGAGAGAGAGAGAGAGAGAGAGAGAGAGAGAGAGAGAGAGAGAGAGAGAGAGAGAGAGAGAGAGAGAGAGAGAGAGAGAGAGATGAACTTTACATTTCTGCCCGAAATCGTGCCAAATCTATTCTCCGACTAAACAAAAATTCATTCATTAATAGAAAATGCCAAAACATTGCTTTCTCTAACTCTTCCTGTGGCTTCTGGCATCTAGCCAAAAACATCTCCTCCAACTTCACTTCTTCATCTTTCCCTCCATTCCTCAGTCTTGTTGGCAACACTGCCGTCTCATCTATCTTTAAGGCTGAGGTCTTCTCTCAAACTTTTTCTAAAAACTCCACTGTGGACGATTCTGATCACATTCCTCCTACTCTTCCCCCCTCTGACTCCTCTATGCCTGTTATAAAGATTCTTCAAAATGATGTTTTCTATGCCCTCTCTGGTCTCAATCCTCAGAAGGCTTATGGACCTGATGGAGTGCCTCCTATTGTCCTTAAAAACTGTGCCTCCGTGATGTCACCATGCCTGGTCAAACTCTTTCGCCTCTGCCTGTCAACGTCTACC
This sequence comes from Eriocheir sinensis, assembly GCF_024679095.1. Taxonomy (NCBI): domain Eukaryota; kingdom Metazoa; phylum Arthropoda; class Malacostraca; order Decapoda; family Varunidae; genus Eriocheir; species Eriocheir sinensis. The sequence continues at coordinate 126,673 of NW_026111766.1, read as the reverse complement.
TTTCCTTCTTGCTGGAAGTATGCCATTATACAGCCTGTGCCTATGAAGGGTGACCGCTCCAATCCCGCAAACTACCGTCCTATAACTTTACATTCTTGTCTATCTAAAGGTTATGAATCAATCCTTAACCGGAAGATTCAAAAGTACCTTTCCACTTCTGACCTCCTATCTTTTCGCCATTATGGGTTCCGCAAGTGGCTCTGACTCTTGGTCATCCTCTCTTACCCGTTTCGGTGAAACCTTTGATATTGCACTAGACATATGAAAAGCTTTTGATAGGGTCTGGCACAAATCTTTGCTTTCCAAAATACCCTCCTACGGTTTCTATCCTTCTCTCTGTACCTTTATCTCCAGTTTCCTTTCTGACCGTTCTATTTCTGCCGTTGTAGACGGTCACTGTTTTTCCCCTAAATCTATTAACAGTGGTGTCCCACAGGGTTCTGTCCTATCTCCCACTCTTTGTCTATTGTTCATTGATGATCTTCTTTCCAAAACGAACTGTCCTATCCATTCCTACGCCGATGATTCCACTCTGCATTACTCAACTTCTTTTAATAGAAGACCCACCCTACAGGAACTTAACGACTCAATGCTGGGGGCTGCAGAACGCTTAGCCTCAGACCTTACTATTATTTTCAATTGGGGCAAGAGGAACCTGGTGTCCTTCAACGCCTCAAAAAAACATTTTCTCCACCTATCCACTCGACACAATCTTCCAAACAACTATCCCCTATTCTTTGACAACACCCAGCTATCACCTTCCTCAACAATAAACATCCTCGGTCTTTCCTTAACTCAAAATCTCAACTGGAAACTTCATATCTCATCTCTTACTAAATCAGCCTCCTCGAGGCTGGGCGTTCTATACCGTCTCCGCCAGTTCTTCTCCCTTGCATAGTTGCTGTCCATATACAGGGGCCTTGTCCGCCCTCGTATGGAGTATGCATCACATGTGTGGGGGGGCTCCACTCACACAGCTCTTCTGGACAGAGTGGAGGCTAAGGCTCTTCTTCTCATCAGCTCTCCTCCTCATACTGATAGTCTTCTACCTCTTAAATTCCGCCGCAATGTTGCCTCTCTTTCTAGTTCTATCGATATTTTCACGCTGACTGCTCTTCTGAACTTGCTAACTGCATGCCTCCCCCCCTCCCGCGGCCCCGCTGCACTCGACTTTCTACTCATGCTCATCCCTATACTGTCCAAACCCCTTATGCAAGAGTTAACCAGCATCTTCACTCTTTCATCCCTCACGCTGGTAAACTCTGGAACAATCTTCCTTCATCTGTATTTCCTCCTGCTTACGACTTGAACTCTTTCAAGAGGAGGGTATCAGGACATCTCTCCTCCCGTATTTGATCTTGCTTTCGGCCACCTCTTTTGTTTCTTTTTTTAGGAGCAGCGAGTAGCGGGCTTTTTTTCTATTATTGTTCTTTTTTGTGTGTGCCCTTGAGGTGCTTCCTTTGTTGTAAAAAAAAAAATATATATATATATATATATATATATATATATATATATATATATATATATATATTATAATATATATATATATATATATATATATATATATATATATATATATATATATATATATATATATATATATATATATATATATATATATATATATATATATATATATATATATATATATATATATATATATATATATATATATATATATATATATATATATATATATATATATATATATATATATATATATATATATATATATATATATATATATATATATATATATATATATATATATATATATATATAATCAAGAATGAGTTCCGGGGGGCAGCATGAGCCAAGACTAACTGGCGCCACTACAAAAATTGCTTGCGCCGTGACTTGCTTGGGCCGACCACCAGTCCCCTGGAGAAAGCCTACCGGCGCTACATGCCGAAATGTAAAACACACACACACACACACACACACACACACACACACACACACACACACACACAAACAAAAAAAAAGCACACACACACACACACACACACACATATCGCTCCGGTAGCTGAATCGGTTAGAGCGCCGCGCTACAATTCTTCATGGCTAAACAGGCGGCGGTTCAAGCCCCGCTCAGGCCGGATTATTTCCGTTGACTAGGAGTGGTTACTGTCCCGCCTTGAGGAATGGGGATGGGGTGTGTGGTGTGTGAGGTCCTGGCAGTACCCAGAGATCGACGATAATGAGCACTTGCTCACGTCGTGAGGGTACCTGCTGGAGAAAAGCGAATCCACCTCGTGATCAGGCCGTGGTGAATTACACACATGCACAGACGCAAACACACACACACACACACACACACACACACACACAAGCACACACACACACAGACACACACACGCGAGACCTGGTCTGTACAATCAACCGCCGCCCCACCGGCGACAGACCGGCCCCCCTAGCATCTGCCATCGACACCTTTACGGTTACGCAATGTCCCAGCTTCAACCCTGAAGAGCCCTTACAGCAGCGCCACCTTGACGAGGCAGCCTCCGAACACCGCCTATGCAATCTTCTGTCCCACGCTAACCAGGTTAACAGAGCGCGGCTCCTTGCTGCCAGGGCTCCTCACAGCGGCGCCTGGCTCTCGGCCCTTCCCGTCGAGAGACTCGGGCTTCTCCTCCCCGACGAGGCGGTCCGGACAGGAGTAGCCCCGCGACTGGGCGTCCCCACACAGCAGCCCCACCGATGTCGCTGCGGAGCCATGGCGGACAGGCTGGGACACCACAACCTGTCCTGCAAGAGAGAACCCGGTCGCCTGCCCCGCCACGCAGCCCTCAACGATGTGGTGTACAGGGCACTGTCATCTGCCGGTGTGGCGGCCATCCTCGAGCCACGGGGTCTAGACCGCGGCGATGGACGCCGTCCCGACGGCATCACAATTTACCCATTCACGCAGGGCAAGATGCTAGCGTGGGACGCCACCTGCGTCAACACCTTCGGCAGCTCCCACCTCATCGACTGCGCTACCACAGCAGGCGCTGCCGCACGCTCCGCCAGGCCCGGAAACGGCAGCGCTACGCCGACCTCGGTCAGCGGTATGACTTCATGCCGCTGACGGACGGTGGAGACGACCGGAGTCCTCGGTCCCGCCTTCAGCGACCTCATCAAGACCCTCGGCAGGCGCATCCGAGAGAGGACGGGGGAAAAGCGAGAAACAGAGTGGCTGCGGCAGCGGGTAAGCCTCGCAGTGATCCGCGGGAACGCAGCAGCGCTATGCCAGCAGCGCCCCACATAAGACCCAACTCGACCTTTATTTTGTTATTCATTATGTATAATTCTTATGTTTTATGTATTATCAAATAGCATAGTAAAAGATATGGTTGAGTGCCACAGTCATCGGCGTTCCGGCAGGGGCCGATGAATTGCAATGCGAACAATCTAACCAATTGTTCACATCGTAACTCCCTTCCGGATGGTGGCTTTTTTAAAACACACACACACACACACACACACACACACACACACACACACACACACACACACACACACACACACACACACACACGCACAAACAAACACACGCACACACACACTAATCATTAAATTAAGGAGGAGAGAGATAAGAGGACTGTAGTTCTAATGGTGATGAAGGGAGTATATAAAATCGATAGAGAAGATCTGTTTGTATGGGATTGTAGATAAGCCAGAGGTCACCAAAGGAAACTGAGAAAGACAAGATGCCTGAAAAATATGAATTAATGCAGCTTCCCCAGTAGATGCATCCACCAGTGCAACAGCTCAGACACCGATGTTGTTCAGTACCGAAACACAAACCAGTTCAAGGCAAAGTTTGACGAATTGAAACTCAGAGAGGGGACCAAACCATTGCAGCTCACTTCCTGTATAGCACAACTAGGTAAATAGTAATAAATACACACACACACACCAAAAAAAAAAAAAAAATTACCCTCCCCCCCCCACACATAGATTCATGTACACATACTACTAATTTTTTTTTTTAACGTATCAGCCTATGGCGCCGGTAGGCTTTCTTGAGGGGCATGCTTGTCGGCCCCAGCCCGTCGTGGTGCAGGCAAGTGTTAATAGTGGCGCCATCTTGAATTGGCTTATGCTGCCTCCCCGGAACTCATCTATAATCCAAAAATCCGGAGTCCGGGTTGGTGTTCTTCTGGACAGTATGTGGGTAGTTTTAGGCCACTCGACAGTGACTGAATAATCCCGGCTTGTGTCACCGGGCGGGGCGCGAACCCGCCGTCTCGCTATCCACTCAGCCACCGCCTCCCCACTACTACTACTACTACTACTACTACTACTACTGTTATTACCACTACTACAACGACTACTACTACTACTACTACTTTTTTTTTTTTACATAAATGATACCTCCACCCATGTTTATTTTCCCGACACATAATCATGGAAGGCTCCATAGCTTGGAGGTCATTAGCCCCAACTCTGTTCGCTAATGACTGTGGCATCCAACCATATCACTAATACTACCTGACACTAAATCACCTATCATCTATTACGTCTAGATCCCCCTTTCCTTCCCTACTCAAGTCACTCCCGACCCACCCTAATGTCACTCTCCACCACTGTGGCTTCATAGTCCATATTGGAGATGTTGGTGGCTTTTGGGCCAGAGTGTCTGGTGCCCCTGAAACATAGGATGGCCGACCTGAGCAGGGAGAACGAGAGGCGACACCTCATCCAGGCGACAACGTGACTCCTTGGCTGATGCATCTTTTCTGAGATTAGTTCCGCGAGGCGTGCGTAGAAGCATTGGGCTCTGGGACCCATCCCGCCGGATGTGGTGAAGACGAGGGGGGTGAAGCTGCCCTGATCCACATGTTGGATTCTTTCACCGTATGCCCTTGTCTTCTCCTGCTCGTTCCTGTGGTGGGCGGCTTGCAGGGGCAGCTCACGGTGACAGGCAGCCATCGGGTCGAATATGCGGATGTCCATGAACGCCCGCTGTCCGCGCACCCAGAATCCGCGGGCACTTACATCAACCCGTGCCTCCTGTGAGGTATTGGCTGTCCTGTACCGAAGGTGTTCGCCGTCCAGGGGAAGCAGTGCCGGCTCGGTAGTGACGTCTTGGCATACCTCCCCGAGCATGCTGGCTGTCAGATCCCTCACTTCATCGTGTCGAATACAGACGAAACCTCCTTTTTTACATGTCATGGTGTGGGTGACATCATTTGGTGATCCACATGCACAGAGATCAGGCAGTCCCTCAATCGGCCAGCCATATCTCAGAGCAATGGCGTCGACAAATTCTTGTTTGTTGAGGCTGAAGCCCTTTGCTCTGATTGGTAATGACGTTAGCCAGTTAGAGGCGCCTGCCTCCTGTGCTATGTGTATTTTTCTACCCATTTCTGTGGACAGGTGGTGTGTAAGACGGTCCAGCTCGTCTTTTTGGGCCTGTTGCCTTTCTTCTGAGATTTTTCTTTTAATATCTCTTATTTCTGTTTGGTCTATCTCGCCCTCTGCCTCCTGAGCGACGATCGTGTTATTACCACTACTACAACGGCTACTACTACTACTACTACTACTACTACTGCTACTACTACTACTACTACTACTGTTATTACAACTACTACTACTACTACTACTACTACTACTACTACTACTAATAATAATAATAATAATAATAATAATAATAATAATAATAATAATTATAATAATAATAATGTTTCTACTACAACTACTACTACTACTACTACTACTACTACTACTACTACTACTACTACTACTACTACTACTACTACTACTACTACTACTACTACTACTACTACTACTATTGCTACTACAATTACTATCACTGTTACCACACACACATCAGGGCAAGCGACAAAATCCCACGTGGACGGAAATAAACACGGAAGTCGCTGTCTCTTATCACAGGAACGTTTTCTTTATATATGTTCACACACACACACACACACACACACACACACACACACACACACACACACACACACACACACACACACACACACACACACACACACACACACACACACACACACACACACACACACACACACACACACACACACACACACACACACACACACACACACACACACACACACACCGAGATAAGGATCAGATAAGAAACATTTCCGTGCGGCAAAATAATCACTCCTCTCACGGTGAGGCTTTCTTGGTATGCTATTTTATTACATATGTGAAGATGAACCATACATAGCATACATAGCAAACCACATATACTAGGCTATCTCGGTATCCCCTTTTGAGACACCAGTGAAGAAGAAAGTGAGGGCTGTATGAGCTGGAGAAGAAGCAAACTCCAATAAGTCCGCCGCCACAAGCTTTGCTATAGGAGATAAAGCCTTAAGGGATCTTTAATTAATAGCAGTAATAACAGGAGGCTGGAGGAGGACAACGGCGCAATCTGCAAGGTGTTGAGGCTGTATGGAGACAAAAAAAGAAACAGAAAGAAGAATTGTGGAGCTGGCAAAATAAACAGAAGAAAAGACCTAGAGGAAAAGGACCCAAGAAGCGAAATACAAAGCGTTACAGCTCAAAAGACGAGAAAAAAGATAAAGAGGAAGAAGAAGAGTAGGAAGAGCAGGAAAGGAAGGAAGAGGAAGGGGAGCGACTTGGGGTGTTGTGGAGGAGGGAGTGAATGCGGGTTCTAGGAGAGAGATTGGAACAGATCACTCAAGGAGGACAGTAAATAGTCTAAAACACCTCGCGATCAGTTTCCTCCTTATGTCTGTTGGGCTCACGGGAGGGAAAGAAGACAGCGGGGGGTTGATTCCCCTATCACACACACACACACACACACACACACACACACACACACACACACACACACACACACACACACAAATAAAGAGAGAGAGAGAGAGAGAGAGAGAGAGAGAGAGAGAGAGAGAGAGAGAGAGAGAGAGAGAGAGAGAGAGAGAGAGAGAGAATCAGAATCATTTTATTCCATAAAAATGGCTTTTCTATACATTACAAGTATTACTGAATAACATACAATTTAAAGTAAGACTTAAGCTAAAAGTTTTCTAAGCTATATAAATCAATATCAGAATAGTGTGAGCGTGGTCTCGATAGAATTCTGGTTGACATTTATATCATTATCAAGCAAGTAGTGTTTTAGTCTCTTTCTGAACACTTGTATGGTATTTGATAGTGTTACATGGTGTGGGAGAGCGTTCCATAGCCTGGGGCCTTGTACTAGGAGCGAACGTGTCCCGCAGTGTGTGTTGGTGTGGGGAACATGTAGGTTGTCCCGCTGTCTTGTTGTGTACCTGCTCCGTGTCACCTCAGTTGTGGTAGGCAGCTGCAGGAACCACTCTGGATACATTTTACATTTTATCTTATATACAGTTACAGCAACATCAAAAATTATCTTCTTGTTCATTTTAAGCCAGTGCAATTGTGTTATGAAGGGGGTGGCGTGGTCCCGCCTCCTCGCTCCCCAATACATATCTATGCTGCAAAGTTCTGTAGTTTTTGTACTCGCTTAATGAGTGTGCTATTTGTAGTGCCGTAAACTGGTAGGCAATAATTAATGATACTTAGAGCAAGTGATTCAATAGCTATTTTACGTGTTACATTGTCAAATTTATCTTTAATCCTGTTTATGAACATTACGTAGAGTACCAATGACTTTCTTGTGGGTTTCGTTAATATGTATGTTAAACGTCAAGTGGGAGTCCATATAAACGCCAAGGTTTTTGATGTGTTTGCTGGGAGTGATGGGAGTGTTGTCAAAAAGGAGAGTGGTGTTTTGGGGAATTTGTTTGATAACTGACCTGGTCCCAATAAAGATACACTGGGTTTTGTTAGTGTTCAGTAACAGACCGTTTTTATTAAAGTATTCCCTGGCCAGTGAGTAGGTCGTTTGTGCCGCCGTGATGAGGTCAGGCAGTGCATCAATAGTACCAGTGTTCACGAGCTGCGTGTCGTCTGCGTACTGGACTATCTCGCATCCATGTATTGCTTCAGCAAGGTCGTTGACAAAAATGATGAAGAGAATTGGTCCTAATATTGAGCCTTGAGGAACTCCGTATTTTATCGGTGCAGTCGCAGACGTGGTGTATTCACTTTAACTTTTTGACTTCTGTCATTTAAATAGTCATGGAACCAAAAAGAGTCTATGTTAACCTTGAGTAGTTTATTTATGAGGATTTCGTGTTTTACGCTATCGAAGGCTTTTGATAGGTCGCACAACGTTATAAGGGATAATTTCTTCTCATCCATATTTCTGTATAGTTTATTTGTAACTGTAGTTAGGGCGGTCTCCGTTGAAAGTTTAGGTCTAAAGCCGTGTTGATTGTTAGAGAGAAGTTTCTTGGACTCTAAGAAGGTAGTCATCTGTTGGGCTACAATTTTCTCTAGTATTTTTGAGAGAATAGGTAACAGTGATATTGGGCGATAATTGTCTACGTCGTCCCTGTCTCCGTTTTTATAGATAGGTATGACGGTCGCGTGTTTCCACATGGTAGGGAATTTTCCTGTAACAATCGACGTGTTGATGATAGTAGTGATGAATGTGATCGTAACTGATAGTAAATCTTTGATGTACTGAAGTGCAATCCCATCTAGACCGGCGGAGTTAGTGTTCTTTAGGTGTTTGATAGTTAATATGACTGTGTTCATGTCTACGGGGCTGGGCCTGAAAAGATGACGGTGATTTATATCTTGTTGGGGGATAATACAGTTTTGATTTGTAATGCTGAGATTGTTTTGCGTTTTTAGGAAGGTGCGTTCCCCTACGTTAACAAACAGGTCATTGAATTTATTCGCCACTTCATTTTCATTAATGAAGTTGTTGTTATTAGTTTCTTTATTGTTGGGTGTGAGGTCTTTTATTATTCTCCAGGTGGCAGCTGAATTGCCTCGACAGTCGTAGATTTTTTGTCGGTAGTAGGATTGTTCAGCATTTCGCAGTAGTGACTTTACTCTATTTCGATGGTGTTTATATTGCTCTAGTAATTCAGCATCATTTCGATTTTGCTTTAGGCGCGCTTGGAGGGTGTTGCGTGTTGACATTGCTGAGCGAATTTCGTCGTTAATCCAGGGGGCAAAAGGCTTGATGATTTCTTTTGTGACAAAAGGAGCGCATTGCTCCAAGCAATTTGATAGTACAGACGTGAGGGTGTTTACCTGTATGTCTACGTTGTCCGTAGAGGGAATTTCATTTAGGGCGGGAGCAGCGCCTAGTAAGGCATCACAGAGCAGATCTTTACTGTAAGCCCCAAGATGACGAAACGTTCTCATTTCTGGCTTGCGCTTAGGTTTGGTGATCTTAAACGTTGCCGTTATAAGGTCATGGTCGGCTATAGTGTTAGGTATTACGTCTTTGTGTATAATTATGTCCTGTTTGTTAGTGATAATGACGTCTTGAAGTGTGGCTGACTGAGGGGTGACACGGGTAGGTCTGTCAATAATCTGGTGTAATTTGTTTATGCTTATTATGGTACTTAATTTATTTCCGTAGGATAGCAAATCATCATTTAGATCACCGAGCATATAAAAACATTTGTTTTTTAGGCACATGTTTCTCAGGGTCTCGTGTATATAGTCAAAGGTTTCCTGAGGAGCTTTGGGGTGTCGGTAGACGCAACCAATTATTACTGAGGGTAGTTTTCTGAACTGTACACTGATCCAGAGGTCCTCAATACCATTAGGCCTAGCAAGGTCACACGTAATCACTTTACTGGTGAGATCGTCTCGAACATACACCAGCTCCACCCCCGTGGCCCTTGTCACATCGGAACATATGGTACGTAGCCCGGGATGTGGACGTGGCTGTCAGGGGTGTGCGGGAGAAGCCACGTTTCACTGACACAAAGAATATCAACGCTTCTTTCTCTGACTAATAGTTTCACCTCATCTATGTTAGCTAGTAGTGAGCGGGCATTTATGTGAACCATTGTTAAGCAGTCCTTACTTAGTAGTGACTCGGCGGCCGTTTCTTCCTCGCCATGTTCCTATGCACTGTAGACATTACACAGTCTGTTCTTATGGCCGTATCTGTGGCAGGAAGTACATCGAATTTTGTGGTCGTATCTGCACATGGATTGTCTGTGATTTAACTCACCACAATTGTAGCAGCCTTTACGCATGTACGCACTATCACTGTCCGTTGATTGGTATGATCCTCGAAGGGGGCGGCCATCATCGCAGTAAGGGGGATGGGGGGCGTTCTCTGCTTCCTGCATTCATGTCATGCTGGGTCCCGGGGTGTGAGGTGGGGTGGTCAGCCTGCCCCTCCCATTGGTTTCTTATGGGGACAGAGTAATGGGTGTGGTGAGTGGGATAGGACCTAAGGGGCTGTCCGTGTCCCCGAGGGTTCCTTCTGGCCCCAGGGTGGTCAGGTGCCGGGCTGCGACCTGACCTGCGACGTTTCCTAGCCACCACTTGGCACCCGTCGCTGTCCTGGTTGTGATGGGGGGGATGGGGGGTGAGGATGGCGGGAGGCTGGTGCTGAGCCTCGTCGCTCGCTTGTGTTGAAAGCGATTTGATTCTTTTTCAAGTTTTCCCAGTCTATGCACGTTCTCAGAGAAGCATTATGCTTTCCAATAGCGGTGAGCAGCCTGGTGGCCCCAAGCCTGTTAATCAGTGTGCCCTGGTACTCGCCTGGTAAATCATAGCATGCCTTGTCTACTTCACCTGTCCGTAGTCTGAACGCAGGTTCAAGGTTGATTATAGAGATGCTATTTATTTCACTCCATTTACTGATTTGTGCATTTAAATCATTAATTTTCTCTTGCATTGATTCACTGTACACACTGGGTACGAGCTGGCACGTAGATAGCCATGTTTTCATTTTTGTTTTTCAACTCACATATTAGTGCACTGAGATTGTTGATTATGTTTTCTGTGTCCGCCGTGTCGTCCAGCAGGTCGAAGAGGCCGCCATAAATGACACAAGATGCAGGAACCAAAGCAAGTTTCTCCTGCACCCAGGCTTTTATCAGGTCAAGGTTGGCTTCATGCAGAGTTCTTATCCTGCATTTGTTTGACAGGTCACACATCCTTAAATTCTTGAGATTGACGTCACCGAGAAGAAGGGTGTTTGGTGTAGTGGACACGCCTGTGACCTGACCTTGAGGGGCGGTGTCGCCGGCTGGTGAGTCGTTGAGGTGTCCCGACCTCGCTGTTGCCTCTAGAGTAGCGATACGTTGTTCCAGTAGTGTAAATTCCTGGCTGGGAGGGCGGTGTGTCATCTGTTCCTCGATACTTTTTTCTTCTGGTACCCTAAAATCCAATATTGGTCCTATAAAATCCAATATTGGTCCCCTGATAGATGAAACTGGATCTGTAACTCAGGACAGTAAACAGATGGCCAGAATCCTCAACAGTAACTTCGCATCCGTATTCACAGTCGAGGACATCGAAACCATTCCCGAGAGCCCTGACCCGCCGAGTGAGATCACGCCCCTGGAAATTGACACAATATGCGACCAAGAAGTTAAAAAGTATTTGGACAAACTCGACACGAACAAGTCAACGGGACCCGACGGTTTGTCACCACGGTTATTTAAAGAGCTTAACCAACAAATACTTCAGCCACTCACTAGCATATTCAACCAGTCTGTTAAATTGGACAAGGTCCCGGAAGACTGGAAGATGGCGAACGTAACACCGATTTTCAGAAAAAGGAAACAAAAGCGTTACATTAAACTACAGGCCCATAAGTTTGATATCAGTGGCAGGAAAAAATACTCGAAAATATTATTAGAGACAAACTTGCCAAGTTTCTAGAAGACAATAATGTAATCTCCGACACCCAGCATGGCTTCAGAAACAAGCGCTCATGCCTAACAAATTTATTAGACTTCTTCCAAGGTATATATAAGAACTGGGATGCCCACATCCCCAGTGATGTTATATACCTGGACTTTCAGAAAGCCTTCGACAAGGTACCGCACGAGCGACTCCTTAAGAAACTGCACTCGGCCAATCTGATCGCGTGGATAAGAGATTGACTCACCGGCAGAAAACAACGAGTACTACTAAACGGACAGCCTTCCGATTGGCTTCCAGTCACTAGTGGAGTGCCTCAAGGGTCAGTGCTGGGACCCATTCTCTTCATCATATATATCAACGACCTCGAATCAGGATTGAAATCAACAATATCGAAATTTGCTGATGACACCAAGGTGGGTGGAAAGGCCCTCACAAAGACCGACTGCGAAATCATTCAGAAAGACCTCAATCACATTATCGAATGGTCAGAAAAATGGCAAATGTCCTTTAATGTTGACAAACGCAAAGTCATGCACATTGGGTCCAGAAATAGTAACCACACATACATCATGAATGGGAAACCTCTGCAAGCGATGCAGGAGGAAAAGGATCTTGGAGTCACTATCAGCAGTGACCTGAAACACGCGAATCACTGTAAAAAAGCCTACAACAAAGCCAACACTATGCTCGGGCTCATAGCGAGGAGCTTCGAGTATAAAACGCCAGATGTGATGCTAGCCTTGTATAATTCCATGGTAAGACCGCACCTCGAGTATGCAGTAATTACAGAAAAGACATTGATTTATTGGAAAGGATTCAACGACGCGCCACAAAGATGATTCCAACCTTAAGGGCTCAACCGTACGAGGAACGACTCAAGCGACTCAATCTCTTTACATTGGAGAAAAGGCTCCTGCGAGGGGATATGATTCAAGTCTTCAAGTATCTGAAAAACTTCAATAACGTCGATTACTCCAAATTCTTTGAACTACAAACCAACCTAAGAACTAGAAATAACGGCTTACCCATTCAGTCGAGTCGATGTAACACAGACATCGGAAGGAGTTTCTTTTCAAACCGAGTCATTCGTCACTGGAACAATCTTCCTTCAGAAGTAGTAAATGCGAATACCATCAATTCCTTTCAAATATAGAATCGACCGTCACTTCGCTGCGTCAGGAGTGAACTGAATATTGAGGTACATATTTTCAGACAGACTGCAGCAAGACCTCAACCTATATTCATATAATTCTCCCCCACAACCTAGATTGCAAGTAGCGTAAGTCAACAATAGAGTACAACAACAGTTAATGTCCGTATGACAGGTGGAGTGAGGTGTGGGTGCAGTAAGGTGACAGGTTACTGGTGCCGTGCCTAGTACCGCCGGTAAAACGAGGATCAAGCCTCCACCTGTGCCCCTGAAACTGCACCTCACCCACCGTGAGTATTTGGGGGGATTCTGGGGCTGCCCTGTGTAGGCCACTCGTCCGCTCCCAGTCTCCGTGTATTTCTATGTTCATGTATCTGTTCCTCAATATCGAAGTGCTTTTCATCTGCTCCTCAATGTCGAGGTGCTTTCATCTGCTCCCCAGGCCCCAAGTGGCTGTCGAGCAGATTAAATCACCAAAGCGGGCAACCACGTAATGAACCAATTGGCTTTCTGTTGCCTGCATTTCCATGTTTCCATGTTTCCATGTTTCTAGTGCAGTCACACGGTTGATGAGGTCACTGATTGTATCGAGGGTGCTGTGCTGGGATGACACACTGGGAGCCGGTGTGACCTCTGAGCCTTGCTGTCCCACGCTTCCCACCTCTAGGGATGTCAGGCGGGATTGTATGTTGTCCACTAGCGAGTATATTTTGCTAATTTCCATTTTTAGTTGTTCATGGCTTTCTTTCAGATCCTGTGACACATGTTCGAGAGTTGGTGTTTGTTCCTCGCTATCTGAGTTGGCGTGGGTGTCTGTGTCACGGTCAGGTTGAGGGTGTGGGGGGATGATCTCCGGTGTTGCCATATTCTCCTTTGCTGCATCCATAATCATTTCCACCAAAGTATCTTTCGTGGCCCACACATTCGTCAGGTCTAGGGAACGGCAGTGCTTTTGAAGTTGTACCTTAGTAAAGTTTGTATGCAGGTATTCCGTGGTAGGGTGTAGGAGAGATGGTCTGCCACTAGGTGAGTCTGTTGGAGAAGTGGGCAAGGTGGGAGACGCCATGGCGTAGGAAACTTGAGTGGGTGAGTGGAGGCAGGGATGAGGGAGGGAGTGGGGGGGGGGGGAGAGGCGAGGAGGCAAGTGTCAGGTAGTGCAGGTGCAGTCAGGTCAGGCGTATCCCCCCTGGGAATACTCTTTTTCCGGGTAGAGAGATGTAGGGGAAGGGCGAGCAGACAGGATTCATCGCAGTGTCGCCGCTGCCAGGCATACACCTTGTAATATTAAATGTACTGCACTGGATCACTGCACTGTCACTATGACACTACACATCGTACATTACACTCTCAGGTCACTATACAGAGAGAGAGAGAGAGAGAGAGAGAGAGAGAGAGAGAGAGAGAGAGAGAGAGAGAGAGAGAGCAGGTTGTGATCGGAGGAGCCCAATGGAAATAACAGTTTGACAGAATATGCAGAAGGGTTAGAGGTAAGGAAGAGGCCTTTCTCCAAGACGGTCAGGAATAAGTGTAGGGTGTTGAACCAACTGGTTCTAGATCGTTGAGGATAGCAAAGTTGTAGGGTTGTTCACCAGAATGGTCAGTGAAAGAAGATGAAAGCCAAAGGTGGTGGTGAACATTATAATCTCCTTGGATGGAGATTTGAATGAAGGGAGAGTGGGTCAAGATGTGCTCCACTTTAGAGTTCAAGTAGTCAAGGAATTTTACATAGTTAGAAGAGTTAGATGAGAGATAGACAGCACAGATGCATTTAGTAAGAGAATGACAATGAAGTCTTAGCCAGATGGTGGAAAATTCTGAGGAATCACGGTCGTGGGCACGAGCGCAAACGATGTCGTTGCTGCGCACGTAGACGCAACATCATCCATTGGATTGAAATTTAGGATATAGATAGTAGGAGGGAACTGAGTTGACATTGCTGTCAGTAACCTCAGAAACCTGTGTTTCGATGAGGAAGAGAAGGTGAGGTTTAGAGGAGGAGAGATGGTGTTCCACAGAATAAAAATTAGAACGAACACCGCGAATGTTGCATTGTTTACAGACCTCCAAACCAAGCAATGGAAATAGATAGAAAACTATTCGAACAAATTTCTAACATATGTGATCAATTTGAAGCTGTAATTATGGGAGACCTTAACTTACCACTAAAGAGTTGGGGAGACACGTTAAATATACACTCAGGTCACGATCTATACAGTAACATATTAGAAAGTGCGCTTTATCAGCATGTGCATAAACCAACTCGCGAAAATAACATCCTCGATCTTGTTCTCACAACTAAAGAAAGCCTAGTTAATGATCTCAGTGTTGGTACAGAATTCAGCGACAACGATCATCGAATGATTTCGTTTAAAAAAAAAAAAATCAAAGAGGACATGAAAACGAGTGAAGAATACCTGATTACCGACGTGCGGATTTTGACAAACTAAGTAATTTATTAGCGAATGCAGACTGGAGCGAAATTTCTGCAGCCTCATGTATAAATAAAGTTTAGGAAACATTCATAGAAACTTTCAGTAGAGCCGTGAATTTATGCGTACCATTCCGTAAAAGAAGACCAACATCCAACTGGAAGCCTAAGTGGTGGAACAATCAACTCAAACGCCAAATTGAGAATAAAAATCGAGAACGTCGCAAATACTTGATTACAAATAATGAAACAGATAAAATTGAGTTCCAAAGATTACGCCGAGAAATAAAAAAGAATCATACGTCTCAATAAAATAAACATAGAGCTTCATATTGCAAAACAAATCTAAAGAATTTTTTGCCTACGTAAGACATAAAAAAGTTCTCACCCCCAGTATTGGCCCAATAGCAACTATAAATGGCGAATCCACGAATGATGATAAAGAAATCGCTAACATTTTTTTTTTACCTCCGTTTTTACAGAGATCTTATCCGAAAGGCAATCGGAAACCCCTAGATATATTGATAACACATCCTTGAGTAGTAATAGCGACATTGTAGAACGTGATATAGTACAAATTATCGATGATATTAAAGTAAACAAAACGCCCTGCCCAGGTAAAATATCCCCGCGTATTCTTAAAGAGGCAAAACATCAGGTCAGCAAGCCCCTCTTGAGCATATTCTCAAAGTCACTAAATACAGGAAAAGTACCACTAAAATGGAAACACGCTAACGTAACTCCTATCTTTAAAAAAAGGCGCCAAGTCGCAACCAGGTACTTATCGACCGATCAGTCTAACGTCAATCGCGTGAAAAATTTTGGAGACGATCATTCGCTGAAAAATGATGTTTTTTTTTAAGATAACAGACTAATTAAGGACTCGCAACATGGTTTTAGAAACAAACGTTCCTGTTTGACTAACCTTCTCGATTTCTTCAACTACATCTTTAATATATACGATGAAAGTCAATCAGTAGACATTGTATATTTGGACTTTCAGAAAACATTTGACAAAGTTCATCACAACCGCCTCCTTAGTAAATTGCAATCTCACTGTATAACTCGTAATAATAAGTGACTCAGAGACTGGCTTACCGACCGTAAACAGAGTTGTTATGAATGGTATATCATCCGACTGGCGAGATGTCAAAAGCGGTGTTCCACAGTGGTCGGTGTTGGGACCTGTTCTGTTTTTAGTGTACGTAAATGACATTGACGAGGGGCTATCGTGTAAAATATCGAAATTTGCCAACGATACAAAAACAGCCAGCAGAGTCACTACGACAATGAATAAAGAACACTTCCAAGCTGATCTCGAACGTTTGAGTGGTTGGGCACGAGCATGGCAAATTAATTTCAATATTGAAAAGTGCAAGGTTATGCATATCGGGATCAACAATGATCGTATTCATTATCAAATTAACGGAATGCGACTTTCTGAAACCAGCAAAGAAAAAGATCTTGGAGTAATAATTCCGAATGATCTTAAACAGAGTCAACATTGCACAGAAGTAGTAAAAACTGCCAACAAACTGATCGGATTTATTGGTCGTACATTTGAACACAAATCAGAAAAAGTAATATTGACACTGTACACTTCGTTAGTTCTCCCACATCTTGAGTATTGCGTTCAGTTTTGGTCTCCCTATTACAGAAAAGACATAGATAAACTCGAGAGGGTGCAGCGTCGAGCTACTAAAATGATCCCTAGACTGCGAAACAAACTGTACGAGCTGAACTTATTCAGCTTATGAAACCGCAGGCTAAGAGGCGACCTTATAGAAGTGTTTAAAATTCTCAAGGGATTCGATAGCTTTAATGTTCATGATTATTTTACAGTTTCTCAATCAAGTGTAACAAGAAACAATGGATACGAAATAACGAGGAAGCGTTTAACTCAAATGAATCAAAACACTTCTTCTTCAACCGTGTCATCAATGTATGGAATGGTTTGCCTCAAAACATCGTCGAAAGCGAAACTATTTGCACGTTCAAAAACCGACTAGACAAATATTTAGAAGCTAACCCGAACATCCGTTATTTTGCTCCGGTCTAACAGAAAGTAGTGTTAGCTTAGTTGTCGTGTATAATCTTCCTTCTGTCCATGCAAAATTCTATTGTAATTTTTCTATACTACATGGTATTCTTCCTTTTCGTGTCAGCCTCGGCTGGAGGGACTAGTGGGAGGAGAGGAGCCTTCGTCTTTGCTGTCCTGTGTCTCTGACTCGTAGATTAGAGTAGATGGTAGCAACAACAAACAGCCTAGTTAGGACCAAGAGGTCTGATGCTGTTTGCTTTTTCTTTGTACTGCTTTGTACTCTAGTCTCCCTTCTTTCCTCATCTTCCTTCCTGAGCCCTTCTTTCTTTCCTTCCTTACTTCCTCCGTTTCCTTTTTTTCTTTCTTTTTCTCTCCTTCCTTTTTTTTCTTCCTTTTTCCTTCATTCTCACTTACCAATCTACCAACCTATCTACCTTCCTTCCTTCCTTCCTTCCTTCCTTCCTTCTTTTCTTCTCTTCCTTCCTTCCTTCCTTCCTTCCTTCCTTCCTTCCTTCCTTCCTTTCTTTCTTCCTTCCTTCATTTCTGTTTTCACTTCTGCCCTCCTTCCGCCCCTAAAAATCTTGACCTCTCCCTGCCCCCTTGCCCTTCCCGCCTTCATTTCTCTCTGGTTTCATTTCTTTTCTTTCTCCCACAAAAAGGTATCACAGTTCTCCCTTAATTCTTCTTAACTCCATCCGTTGTCTCATTTCCACCATACAGACGTTGTAATGACACACACACACACACACACACACACACACACACACACACACACAAACTCACACCCACACCCACACACACACTCACAGACACAGACACACACACACACACACACACACACACACACACACACACACACACACACACACACACA
Source organism: Eriocheir sinensis (assembly GCF_024679095.1). Taxonomy (NCBI): domain Eukaryota; kingdom Metazoa; phylum Arthropoda; class Malacostraca; order Decapoda; family Varunidae; genus Eriocheir; species Eriocheir sinensis. The sequence continues at coordinate 108,462 of NW_026111766.1, read as the reverse complement.
CACACACACACACACACACACACACACAAACACACGGCCCGGTATCTCAGTGGATAGAGCGTCTGCCTCACAACCAGAAGGACAGGGGATCGATTCCCCGACTGGGCGAAGATAAGTTGGGTTTATCTTCTTTCACGTGTAGCCCCTGTTCACCTAGCAGTGAGCAAGATCTATAGTAACAGGTCTCCTCACTTCAGACGTATTTTCGCAGATGCTGGCCCACTGACGTCACCAGGCTGTTCGAGGGTATGTTGAGCGGGTCCGAGGGGGTTTGTCGCTCTTCCAACCGCCGGGTAGTAACAGATAGCTGGCAGTCGCTCCCCGTTTATCTCTCTCACACACACACACACAAAAACACAAACACATGTAATCTAGTAATAAGAATGGAGTAGAGGGTATCTACGCACACACACACACACACACACACACACACACACACACACACACACACACACACACACACACACACACACACACACACACACACACACACACACACACACACACACACACACACACACACACACACACACCTTGACTGGCTGAGAGATAAAAGTCCATATCCTTATACATATCATCGGGTTCCCATCACGACCATTTCCCAAGGCACAGAGAAGACTAACCGGGTTTTCATGGATGGTCTAACGCTTGTGGTGCAGAAGCCGTGTAAAACTGTCACCAGCATCACCAAACAGTAAATGAAAACCCGCAGCAACTTCCAACGCGAGATGCTTTCCAAAAAGGCGAACTAAGGCGCCGACACGTTTAGGAACACTGGCTATTGTTATTACCCTCACTACTACTACTACTACTACATCTCTACTGGCCTCCATCTATTAGAGTTGCGTTGTGAGCGGTATATTCTCTCATATCCTTTCACAAAGCAATTCATTGGCACCACCCCGCCAATGACTGTGGCCGACAACCATCTATATTTAGTATTACAAACCTTACTAAACATATTGTTCTTAAGCAAACAGAGTTTGTGGTTGATACGACTATCAACCACCGTCGCCTCAAAGTCCAGGTCGGCAATGCGGGTGGTTTTGGGTGCAGCTGACCTAGTTCCTCTCAGGCAGACCAAGGCTGACCTCAGGAGGGAGAAGGACAGCCTGCATCTCATCCAGGTGACCACACTGCTTCTTGGCTGCTGTTTCTTATCCGCCAGTGTTTCGGCGAGTCATGCATATAAGCTCTGTCCCCTTGGTCCCATCCCTCCTGACGTCGTGAATACTACCGGGGTGAAGGAGCCCTGGTCCACATTCTGTATTATTTCTTCATATGCTCTGTTCTTCTATTGTTCGTTTCTTCTGTGGGCTGCATCAAGGGTCAGGTCTCTGTGGCAATGGGGCATGGGATCAAAGATTCTTATGTAAAAATATGCCCTTTGTCCACGAGTTCAAAACCCTCTGGCGCTAACATCCACTCGTGCTTCGTTCGAAACATTAGCGGTGCGTCTGGCGAGGTGTTCGACTTGCAGAGGGAGCAGCATGGGTTCCACAGTTACGTCGTGACAGACTTCTTTCAGCATCTGAGCTGATACGTCTCTTACTTCATCATGTCTCATGCAGACGAAACCTCCTCTCTTGCATGTCATGGCATGGTTATGGTTGAAGGGTGAGCCACAGTTACACATGTTTGGGAGCCCATCCACTGGCTAGCCATACCTGAGGGCAAGGGCATCAGTGAATTTTTTTTTGTTTAAGTTGAAGCCTTTTGCCCTGATAGGTAGTGTGGTTAGCCAGTTTGAAGCGCCCACTTCCTGTGCAATATCTGTCCTCCTCCTTGTGTCTTCTGGGAGTTCTCTCACTAGGTCACTCAGAGTGTCTCTCTGTTTTTCTTCTCTGTTTATGGAGATTTAATTCCCTATTGACCCAATATCTTGAGGGTTGTCTTCTCCAATTTCATTTTGGTTGATAATATATCCGGTCAAGGAGGCTGTGATTTGGATTGAGTTCCCGAATTCAGACTCAGACAGATTTTGCGGGTTGGTGATGCTGAGCCCAACAATTCTTGGCGGCAACTCCAGCAACCTTCTCTCCTGGTCGATGGGACATCTCCCATTTGCTATCTCCTGTATGAAGGTGTTTCTGATAGCATCTTCCAGAGGTTTTAGTAGCGGAGCAACATCAGGAACTGTCCTCATGAGGTAGTTCCATTTATGCTTGACACCGTACGTAAATGCTGCGTAGGCTGCCTGCGGTTCTGTTTTGGCGATCTCGCTCAGCCTCTGGAGCTCGGACTCCCAGCGCTTTACAGCTGTTTTCACATATTCGGTTCTGTATTCAGCTGTTCCAATGACTGCCCCGAGGTGTCTTTCGCCAGTCACTGACAGTTTCACGTTACTGCCCTGGAATGATATTTTGGCCCGATCGTATGCCTCTGGTTTTACAATCACCACAGACTTAGTGGCATTGGGACGGTACCCTATTTTAGGGCAGTCTTCTACTACTACTACTAATAATACTACTACTAATAATAATAGTAATACACTTCTACTACTACTACTACTACTACTACTACTACTACTACTACTACTACTACAACAACTACTACCACTACTACTACTACTACTACTACTACTACTACTACTACTACTACTACTACTACTACTACTACTACTACTACTACTACTACTACTACTACTACTACTACTACTACTACTACTACTACTACTACTACTACTACTACTACTACTACTACTACTACTACTACTACTACTACTACTACTACTACTACTACTACTACTACTACTACTACTACTACTTTACTACTACTACTACTACTACTACTACTACTACTACTACTACTACTACTACTACTACTACTACTACTACACCTCATCTACTACCCATGTTTATTTTCCCGACACATAATCATGGATATCAACTCTGTTTCGCTAATGACTGTGGCATCCAACTATATCACTAATACTACCTGACACTAAATCACCTTCATCTATTACGTCTAGATCACCACTAATGTCACTCTCCCACCACTGTGGCTTCATAGTCCATATTGTGATGGTTTTGTTTTTGGGGAGAGTGTCTGGTGCCCTGAGGAGGATGGATGACGACCTGAGCAGGAGAACGAGAGGCGACACCTCATCCAGGCGACAACGTGGCTCCTTACCCATCCTACTACTACTACTACTGATCCACATGTTGGATTCTTTCACCCTTGTCTTCTCCTGCTATTACTACTACTACTACTACTACTACTACTGCTGCTACTACTACTACTACTACTACTACTACTACTACTACTACTACTACTACTACTACTACTACTACTACTACTACTACTACTACTACTACTACTACTACTACTACTACTACTCTACTGGCCTCCATCTATTAGAGCTGCGTTGTGAGCGGTATATTCTCTCATATCCTTTCACAAAGCAATTCATTGGCCCCACCCCGCCAATGACCCCGGCCGACAACCATCTTTATTTAATATTACAAACCTTACTAAACATATTATTCTTAAGCTAACAGAGCTTGTGGTTGATACGACTATCAACCACCGTTGCCTCAAAGTCCAGGTCGGCAATGCGGGTGGTTTTGGGTGCAGCTGACCTGGTTCCTCTCAGGCAGACCAAGGCTGACCTCAGGAGGGAGAAGGACAGCCTGCATCTCATCCAGGCGATCACACTGCTTCTTGGCTGCTGTTTCGTATCCGCCAGTGTTTCGGCGAGTCTTGCGTAGAAGCTCTGCGCCCTTGGTCCCATCCCTCCTGACGTTGTGAATACTACCGGGGTGAAGGAGCCCTGGTCCACATTCTGTATTCTTTCTTCATATGCTCTGTTCTTCTCTTGTTCGTTTCTTCTGTGGGCTGCATCAAGGGTCAGGTCTCTGTGGCAATGGGCCATGGAATCAGAGATCCTTATGTCAAAATATGCCCTTTGTCCACGAGTACAAAACCCTCTGGTGCTAACATCCACTCGTGCTTCGTTCGAAACATTAGCGGTGCGTCTGGCGAGGTGTTCGCCTTGCAGAGGGAGCAGCATGGGTTCCACAGTCACGTCGTGGCAGACTTCTTTCAGCATTTGAGCTGTTACATCTCTTACTTCATCATGTCTCATGCAGACGAAACCGCCTCTCTTGCATGTCAGGGCATGGTTTTGGTTGAAGGGTGAGCCACAGTTACACATGTTTGGGAGCCCATCCACTGGCCATCCATACCTGAGGGCAAGGGCATCAGTGCATTCTTTTTTGTTTAAGTTGAAGCCTTTTGCCCTGATAGGTAGTGTGGTTAGCCAGTTTGAAGCGCCCACTTCCTGTGCAATATCTGTCCTCCTCCTTGTGTCTTCTGGGAGTTCTCTCATTAGGTCACTCAGAGTGTCTCTCTGTTTTTCTTCTCTGTTTATGGAGATTTCATTCCTTAGTGACCTAATATCTTAAGGGTTGTCTTCTCCCCTTTCATTTTGGTTGATAATATATCCGGTCAAGGAGGCTGTGATTCGGATTGAGTTCCGGAATTCAGACTCAGACAGACTTTGCGGGTTGGTGAGGCTGAGCCCAACAATTCTTGGCAGCAACTCCTGCAACCTTCTCTCCTGGTCGATGGGACATCTCCCATTTGCTATCGCCGGTATGAAGGTGTTTCTGATAGCATCTTCCAGAGGTTTTAGTAACGGAGCAACATCAGGAACTGTCCTCATGAGGTAGTTCCATTTATGCTTGACACCGTACGTAAATGCTGCGTAGGCTGCCTGCGGTTCTGTTTTGGCCATCTCGCTCATCCTCTGGAGCTCGGACTCCCAGCGCTTTACAGCTGTTTTCACATATTCGGTTCTGTATTCAGCTGTTCCAATGACTGCCCCGAGGTGTCTTTCGCCAGTCACTGACAGTTTCACGTTACTGCCCTGGAATGCTGTTTTGGCCCGATCGTATGCCTCTGGTTTTACAATCACCATAAACTTCGTGGCGTTGGGACGGTACCCTATTTTAGGGCCGTGTTCATTGACGAGGTCCCACCATTTCCTGAGGTCTGCAGACTTTCCTACCCCGGTGAGGTCATCCGCATACGCCACCTGTTTGACGTTGGTGTTTTCATGGCGGATGATGTCCTGCAGCCTCATCATTCCCAGGGCAAACATTGCCATGGCCACTGGGTCCCCCTGGGTGGTGCCCTCTGAGGATTGTATGGCCACCGGTTCTCCAAGTCGTTGGTCATTATGACTGCTGATGAACAGTCTGGCAGGTTCCTTGTATGTATTTTCAATATATTGGGCGAATATAGGGCACTTGATTTTGGTGTTGTGCAGTGCTGTTTCCCTATTCATGTTGTTGAACCCATTTGCAGCGTCCACCATCAGCACCGCCTCGCATTCTGGGTCTTCGAACATTTTCCTGACGGCGTGAATGGCAGCTTCACACCCAGCCTGCTGACCCGCAAACACTTGGAGGTTTTCCACCGCCTTCCTCACGTCGTCTTTCACCACCCCCATGACAGCCTTGCCTATGATCCTCCTGAGCACCTCCCCCATCCCGATGGGGCGACAGCCTGGTTTTTTATCCAGCGGGATGAACCGGCAGGCCATCAAAGACTCGAGGTGTTGGCAATTCTCTGACGCCAATTTTCTTGCTAGGGCGGCTATTGCGTCGCGAAGATCCACAGCTGGAATACCAAAGATGTTCTTACTGAGGAGGTGTTTCCACCCCTTGGCATCCAAGCCTGATGGTCCAGCCGCTCCCTGAGTGTGAGGGGAGTGCTTCCAGATCACGTCACTGCTGATATGGTCGAGGACAACTCGATGCGGTGGGGGGTAGTTCCCAAGGAATTTCATTTCTGGGTGTGCAGGTCTAGCATCTGGAGGCTTGTCCTTAAGGATCTGGCGTCTCTCTTCCGTCATGGGAAGGACTCCCGCTGCCTCATCTTCTATTGATAGTGATCTAGTTGCCATGGCCACTTTGCTTTGTCTCATCTTGTCAGCAAAGTTTCTAGCCCTGTCGTTACTGTCCTTCTTGCGAATGTTGCGTCTGCCTAGTCTCTCCTGCAGTGTTTTAGCCTCGTCAAGTAGCTTCCGGACGTCCCCTTTCCTCCACAGCTCCATTCTTCTCTGTACCGCCTTCACGTCCTCAGATTGTTTCGACTTTTTGTGAGTCCGTTGGCATATGAGGTGCGGTAGTATGGCCAGAATCTTTAAAGCGTAGGGGGCGATTTGCGTGGAGTTGTTGTACGCTCTAATGAAGTAGGTTTTCTCCTCTATCAAGGTTTTGGTGGCGTTACATCTCGGGGCCTCAAATATGTTACTGAGAGAAAACGTTACAACATGATTGTAAGCGTCTCGCACCCACTCCTCTGTCTCTTCGAGTGTCCACCTCTGTCAGAAGCGGAGCTCGCGCGAGGCGTCCTCACCCTGGTCACCCTGCCCTTGTCTCTCGCCACCTGCACACCCCTCCACCTGATCAGCTCCAGCGCCTTCATTGGCCTGTCCACCCAGCACCACTTGTGGTTGCTCACCATTTTCCACTTCCTGCCGTTGAGGGTTTGGGTTTCGACAATCTCCACCTCTCTTACAGTTCACACAGGGCTGGCCTCGTCTTACGCACGAGCACTGAACACAGTTTTGATTTCGAGACGAACAAATGCAACACTGAAGGGGCTCCATTTCGGTGCCATTATGCATGCTAGTGTATCTTAGTAGCTATTTATGGTGATGAATAGAGCAATAGTAGCAGACCCCACTTTGACTCTTGTCTCCCCCCATGTACATACACACAGACATACACTTACATATGCTTACTCTGCCTTTACGGTAATACTAGAATGATTGTCTATTTTTCCACTACCATTGCTCCTCGCCAACACTTTACAATCCTACTAATGCACCTGACCCTACACATTTGAGTTGAGTAGTAGTAGTAGTAGTGATATCATTATCAGCAGTTCGCCGAGTCAGATACTCTGTGTTTTATGGCCCTCAGGAGGGGGTGGGAAGTTACTGGGCAGCGGGGCGGGGTTAGCAGGGACACGGGAAGTGAGGGGATGTGCGTGGGTAGCTATAGGGGGGTGTTGGGGGTTAGGGGCTGTTTACTGTTTGCGCTCGGTCTTGAAAACTGACCCACCGCCGCCCATCCCGACACGCCTGCCAGAACTCACCACTCCCCTATAAATCACTGACATTTAATCTATTTGACATACTGAGAAAATATATTGGATGATGTACATGGAAAAACTATAACTTGCTCTCTCTTCTCTCTCCCTCTCTCTCCCCTCTCTAATCTCACTCCCCCTCCCCCTCCTCCTCTACCACTCTCTCCCCCTCTTCTCCACTCTCTTTCTTCCCCTCCTTTCCCCTCTTTCCCTCACTCTTTCCCTCAGCTCTGCCTTCCAATTTTCCACCTCCCGGCCGTCCGCCACAGAGTCGAGACTTGCTCACAAGCACCGAGGGGACGTGGGCCTTCTTCCGTAGCCACTGACCCAATATGTATCGGTACACCAGTGTTTTTCAAACTGCCGGCCAGCACACGGCCTCTCTCAAAAAGCAGTATTCTACTACTCTACTACTACTACTACTACTACTACAGCTACTACTACTACTACTACTACTACTACTACTGCTACTACTACTACTACTACTACTACTACTACTACTACTACTACTACTACTACTACTACCATTACTTATACTACTACTACTACTACTATCTATTTTTTATCTATTTTTTACGGGCCTCCATCCATTAGAGTTGCGTTGTGAGCGGTATTTTTTCCCACATCCTTTCACAAAGCATCATCTCTCTCTCTCTCTCTCTCTCTCTCTCTCTCTCTCTCTCTCTCTCTCTCTCTCTCTCTCTCTCTCTCTCTCTCTCTCTCTCTCTCATTCACACCCGACCTCTGCTGAGAGAAGGACGTGACCTCGCCCCGCTGCGCTCCACAACCTAGCTTGCCCGCGCTTCACACCTTGTCAGCCCTGTGTTTTCGTCGTGCTCTTGGGATTGCGTTTGCTTTCGCGTGCGTTTGTGTGTTCTCGCTTGTGGACTTTGTGTGTTGCCTGTGATTTCCCGACACGTGTTTGGTGTGTGTTCGCTTGTGGTTTCTGCGAGTGTGTCTGCCTGTGGTTGCCTCTGTGATTTGTGTTTCCGGTGTTTTCGCGTGTGATCTGGCTGTTTCCGGGTGTTCTGCGTGGGTTTCAGAGTGATTGAAGTGTGTTGTGTTTCCGGTGTTTTTGCGTGTGATTTGACTGCGTGGGCTTCAGAGTGTTTTGAGTGTGCTGTTTTGTTTCCGGTGTTTTTGCGTGTGATTTGGCTGTTTTCGAGTGTTCTGCGTGGGTTTCAGAGTGTTTTGAGTGTGCTGTTGTGTTTCCGGTGTTTTTGCGAGTGACTTGAGGGTGTTTAGTCGTGCTTGTACTTGGGTTTCTGAGTGTTTCGTGTGTTCCGAGTGTATTGTTGTGTTCCCGAGTGTTTCACGCGTGATTTGGGTGTGTCGACAACTCACCCTTTGAATTCCTTGAGGATTCAATCTGCTCCTCCTCACTACACCCTCTTTAAATCCCCTAGAGGATTAACACTTCCTACACCCCTTTCCCTCACCTCACCTAAGGCCCCCCCACCCTCGCTCACCTCACATCCCTTTTTCTCCTCCTCATCCCCTAGAGGATTAGCCCTTCCTACTCCTCCCTCACCTCCACATATTTCTAAGCCCTCCCCCCCTCACTCACCTTACCTCACATCCTATTTACCCATCCCTTCACCCACCTTACCTCGCCTCTTTCTTAACCCTTCTTGTTCTCACACACCTCACTCACCTCACATCCCTTCCTACTCCTCCTCTCTCCCACTTACCTCCTTTCCCAAACTCACTCTCACTCACCTCACCTATTTCCTAGCCCTCCTTGATCTCACACACCTCACTCACCGCCTCTCTTTCCCCCTCTTTACTCACCTCACATCCCTTCCTACTCCTCCTCTCTCTCACTTTTCCTCCATTACTAAACTACCTCTCACACACCTCACCCCCTTTCCTAATCCCCTTCACTCTGTGTTTTTATCTCTTTCATTTCAGCTAAGATGACCCTTCTGCTTATTCTGTCAAACTGTTCTCTCCGTTGGGCTCCTCCGGTCACAATCTTATTTCTGCATCCTGTCCTATCGCTCCTGTACACCCTCTGGACCCACCGAAGAGGCGATGCTTCTGGCATTTTGCTTCAGCTCGGTGGGACGACCTGAGGATGTACTTTTCCGATTTCCCGTGGAATGATTATTGCTTCCAGGATAGAGACCCTCTGTGTGTGTGCAGCGCATCACAGAGGTGATTGTCTCTGGAATGGAGGCATACATTCCTCGTTCTTTCTCTCTCACGCTAAAAGCCTTGGTTTAATCACGCTTGTTCTCGTGCTGTCAATGATAGAGAGGTAGCTCACAAAAGATACCAGAGCCTTCAAACTAATGCTAATTATGAACTTTACATTTCTGCCCGAAATCGTGCCAAATCTATTCTCCGACTAACCAAAAATTCTTTCATTAATAGAAAATGTCAAAACCTTGCTTTCTCTAACTCTTCCGTGACTTCTGGCATCTAGCCAAAACATCTCCTCCAACTTCACTTCTTCATCTTTCCTCCACTCTCAGTCCTGACGGCAACACTGCCGTCTCATCTATCTCTAAGGCTGAACTCTTCTCTCTTTTTCTAAAAACTCCACTCTGGACGATTCTGGGCATATTCCTCCTACTCATCCCCCTCTGACTCCTTTATGCCTGTTATAAAGATTCTTCAAAATGATGTTTTCTATGCCTCTCTGGCCTCAATCCTCAGAAGGCTTATGGACCTGATGGAGTGCCTCCTATTGTCCTTAAAACTGTGCCTCCGTGCTGTCACCCTGCCTGGTCAAACTCTTTCGCCTCTGCCTGTCAACATCTACCTTTCCTTCTTGCTGAAGTATGCCTTCATACAGCCTGTACCTAAGAAGGTGACCGCTCCAATCCTCAAACTACCGTCCTATTGCTTTACTTTCTTGTCTATCTAAAGCTTTTGAATCAATCTAACCGGAAGATTCAAAAGCACCTTTCCACTTCTGACCTTCTATCTGATCGCCAGTATGGGTTCCGCAAGGGCGTTCTACTGGTGATCTCCTAGCCTTCTTAGCTGACTCTTGGTCATCCTCTCTTAGCCGTTTCGGTGAAACTTTTGCTATTGCGCTGGACATATCAAAAGCTTTTGATAGGGTCTGGCACAAATCTTTGCTTTCTAAACTAGGTTTCTATCCTTCTCTCTGTACCTTTATCTCCAGTTTCCTTTCTGACCGTTCTATTTCTGCCGTGGTAGACGGTCACTGTTCTTCCCCTAAATCTATTAACAGTGGTGTCCCACAGGGTTCTGTCCTATCTCCCACTCTTTTTCTGTTGTTCATTGATGATCTTCTTTCCAAAACGAACTGTCCTATCCATTCCTACGCCGATGATTCCACTCTGCATTATTCAACTTCTTTTAATAGAAGACCCACCCTTCAGGAACTTAACGACTCAAGGCTGGAGGCTGCAGAACGCTTAGCCTCAGACCTTACTATTATTTCCGATTGGGGCAAGAAGAACCTGGTGTCCTTCAACGCCTCAAAAACACAGTTTCTCCACCTATCCACTCGACACAATCTTCCAAACAACTATCCCCTATTATTTGACAACACCCAGCTATCACCTTCCTCAACACTAAACATACTCGGTCTATCCTTAACTCAAAATCTCAACTGGAAACTTCATATCTCATCTCTTACTAAATCAGCTTCCTCGAGGCTGGGCGTTCTGTAACGTCTCCGCCAGTTCTTCTCCACTGCACAGTTGCTGTCCATATACAGGGGCCTTGTCCGCCCTCGTATGGAGTATGCATCTCATGTGTGGGGGGGCTCCACTCACACAGCTCTTCTGGACAGAGTGGAGGCAAAGGCTCTTCGTCTCATCAGCTCTCCTCCTCATACTGATAGTCTTCTACCTCTTAAATTCCGCCGCAATGTTGCCTCTCTTTCTATCTTCTATCGATATTTCCACGCTGACTGCTCTTCTGAACTTGCTAACTGCATGCCTCCCCCCCTCCCGCAGCCCCGCTGTACTCGACTTTCTACTCATGCTCATCCCTATACTGTCCAAACCCCTTATGCAAGAGTTAACCAGCATCTTCACTCTTTCATCCCTCACGCTGGTAAACTCTGAAACAATCTTCCTTCATCTGTATTTCCTCCTGCCTACGACTTGAACTCTTTCAAGAGGAGGGTATCAGGACACCTCTCCTCCCGAAACTGACCTATCTTTCGGCCACCTCTTTGGATTCTTTTTAGGGGCAGCGAGTAGCGGGCTTTTTTTTATTAATGTTTACTTTTTTGTGCCCTTAAGCTGTCTCCTTTGCTGTAAAAAAAAAAAAAAAAAAAAAGAAGTGCAGTACTTGTAACGGTAGCTTCTCAGCTCACTTTTTTACAGGGCGTTCTGCTGTCTGTTGACTGTGTCTCTCCAGGCAGCATCTCGAGACAAGACTGCAGGAGCAGGAAGAGAAGATGGAAGAAGGCCAGAATAAAATAATAGAGCTTTCTCTCACCAGGCAGCATCTCGAGACAAGACTGCAGGAGCAAGAAGAGAAGATGGATGCAGGTCAGAATAAAATAATAGAGCTTTCTCGCACTGTTGCCTCCTTGCAGGAATTCATCCAGGCTAACGTTGCTGTGGTGCCAAACCCTTCTCCAACCGCCCCCTTGCCCTCAGCGGTACCGTTGACACCAGCGGACAACACCCCGCAACGGGAGGATGCTAGTGGCACCGCCCATGATGGCTTCACCGTCGTGAATGGAGGAGCCAAACCAGCCAGACAAGCGATTTATCCTGTTCATTGCTTCAACAGGTTTGCCATTCTGGAGGAGGAGGACGAGCAGGAGAGCACCCTCCTGGTGGGTGACTCCATGATTCGCCAGCAGGTCGTTGAATTCTGCGGCAGAGTTTCTCGTCGAAGACGGAACTATTGCTATCCTGGTGCTGGGATCGACGATATAACTGCTGCTCTTGAGGAGATCTCCCCCCAGGCTACTAATGAATCACTATTTGTTATTCACACAAGTACGAACGACGTCACCACGACCCGGTCTGAGGAACTCCTGGAGAAGTACCGTAGGCTCATCCAGCAATATAAGTATAAATCCCCTAACATTTTGATTTCAGGAGTTCTACCACGGACTTGGGCGGAAAGCGACTTTTTCAGTAAGGCCTTCAGCCTAAACAACCGCTTACAGACTCTCTGTAGGGAGCTTGACGTGGAGTTCTTCAACGCATGGGACAATTTCCATGGACAAAGTGAGCTCTTCCACAGGGACGGATTGCACCTTTCTCCCATCGGGGCAGCCAGATTCGGAAGGCTCCTCAACGACGCAGTACGTGTCATCCGAGCAAAAAACGAGTCACAGCCACGTCCCTCCACCCCGCCCGTGTAAATAGACGCCGTGCATCGCAGCAAACCCGTAACCGTGATCCCGCAAGTACCACCACCTCTATTACCAAGCATCTAGATAATTTAAAAATCCTTAGTTTCAATGCTTATAGCCTAAGAAACAAATTTGATGAACTGAGACGTCTTGCTCTAACAGAAAATTTTGTCATAATTGCTATAACCGAAACATTTATCGACACCACAAATATTGATTTAAGTTCCGAATACAACATAGATGGCTACAGACTCTTCAACAAAGATCGTGTAATCCGTAGAGGCGGTGGCGTCGCCCTTTATGTCAAAAGCTATTTGCAACCCACTGTCAAAACACCAGGAAACAGTAACGTTGAACATTTGTGCGTGCAAGTAAACATTGCAAAAGTCAATTTAAATATATCTGTCACCTACAGACCTCCCGGGCAATCACTCGATGACGACCTTGAAATGTACAACGTCTTAAGGCAGTCACTAAATAACAACGACTCACTGATATTAGGAGACTTTAACCTCCCCCATATCGACTGGGCGACACTGTCAGGTACAGAAGGCGAGTCACATAGATTGATCGAGTTTCTAGAAGAAAATTATCTAAGCTAAATGGTTTCTGAGCCAACTCGACAAAATAATATACTCGACCTTGTTATAACGACTCAAGATAACCTAGTCAGTAGTGTCACGGCAGGAGAACACCTCGGTTCTTGCGATCATAAATTAGTGCGCGTCGACATTAGAGCTCAATCATCAGTGACTGAAAATAAAGTAAAGGTGCCCAGTTTCAAAAGAGCTAACTTCGTAGAAATCCGACAAAAACTAACAGAAATACAACTATCAGATGACGGCAACGTAGATGAAGCCTGGCTAAGCCTTAAAAATCACTTACTCACTCAGCAGAACACATTCGTCCCCTTGTGCGAGAAGCGAATTAACACTAATAAAAGCCCACCGTGGTTTAATAGCGAAATTAAACAATCAGTCAATGAGACAAAATTGTTTTACAGGTTAAAGAAAGAACAAAGCACGCCCGAAAACATTAGTCTTTATAATGATGCCAGGCGACGAGTAAAAAGACTAGTAGGTCAGGCAAAGCGTAGATATGAAGAAAATATTGCAGTCAACTGTAAAAATAATCCGAAATCTTTCTTCAGTTACATAAACAACAGAAAGGCGATCAAAAGTGGTATTGGAACTTTAACAAACAGCGACGGTGCACTAGTGACTGACAGCCAACACATTGCAAACCTCTTAAACAATTACTTTTCCTCGGTGTTTAATACTAACAGTCTTCCTCTCGCTACCAACAACACCAGTACTATTGTAAATCTCGAGCATGCATTGCCTAATTTTGAAATAACAACCGATGAAGTCTTTAAAGCTCTCCATTCACTTAAAACAAATAAAAGTCCCGGACCCGACAAAGTATATCCTATACTGCTTAAAGAAGCAAAGAGCGAAATACTCTCCTCCCTCACAACCGTATTCAATATGTCCTTGCGACAAGGCATCGTCCCTTCGGATTGGAAAAAGGCTAACGTGACACCGATTTTTAAGAAAGGAGACAGAAAAATACCAGGTAACTACCGACCCATTACTCTAACTTCAATTGTAGGTAAGCTACTCGAGAGCATAATTAGAGACAAAATTGTGAGTTACCTCGAAAGCCACTCATTAACTCATTAACGATCTCTTCTCAATTTATGACGTAACCAAATCAGTGGACGTAGTCTATCTTGATTTCCAGAATGCGTTTGATAAAGTCCCATATCATAAATTATTTTATAAATTAAAGCAAATAGGCATTGACGGTCAAGTAAACCAATGGATCGCGAATTGGTTGAGCAACAGACAAAAAAGAGTTGTGATTGACGGATTTAACTCAGAGTGGGCGCCGGTCACTAGTGGCGTCCCTCAGGGCTCGGTTCTCGGCCCAGTGCTCTTCATTATTTACATCAACGACGTGGATGTTGGACTCAATAATCGCATTAGTAAATTTGCAGACGACACAAAGATTGGTAACTCGGTTCTCACTGACGAAGACAGGCAAAGCCTCGAAGAGGATTTGCACAAAATTTCAGCTTGGTCGGATAAATGGGAGATGCCCTTTAACGTAGGCAAGTGCCAGGTCCTTCAAGTTGGAACAAAAAATAAGAAGTTCGATTACGAAATGGGCGGCGTTAAACTCACAAGTGTTCAATGCGTTAAGGACCTGGGGATTAAAATCGCGTCAAACCTCAAATTTTCACATCAATGCATCGATGCAGCAAATAAAGCGAACAGAATGTTGGGCTCCATTAAAAGAAACTTTTTATTCAAAAATAAAGATGTAATACTTCCGCTCTACAATAGTTTAGTCAGACCCCACTTGGAATATGCGGTACAGTTTTGGTCTCCCCACCATGCAAAGGACATTGCTAAACTAGAAGGTGTTCAGCGTCGAGCAACAAAAATGATCCCTTCCTTGCGCAACAAATCTTACGAAGAAAGGCTTACAACCCTTAACATGTTCTCTCTTGAGAAACGTCGCCTCCGAGGAAAACTGATCGAATGTTTTAAAATACTTAATGGTTTCACGAATGTAGACAGAACAAAATTGTTTATGATCGATGACACTTTGCGAACGAGGAACAATGGCACAAAACTCAAATGTAGACAAGTAAATTCAGACAGCACCAAATTTTTCTTCACCAACGTTGTAGTGCGAGAATGGAATAAGCTCCCACCATCAGTGGTCCAGTGTAACACGATTGACTCCTTTAAAAACAAGCTCGACCGTCACTTCCTTGAACTTAATATTAACTAGAGTAGAAGAGCAACGTTTTGGAACCATCTGATTAATGTAAAATCACTTAGGTTTAAGGACAGACCACCTAGTCTGGACCATGGGGTCTGTGTGGTCTGATTTTCTATGTAAATCTATGTAAATCTCTCTCTCTCTCTCTCTCTCTCTCTCTCTCTCTCTCTCTCTCTCTCTCTCTCTCTCTCCCCAGCTGTCATTTGTACGAGCCAGATGCTATTTCCTGGCATGGATATATATATATATATATATATATATATATATATATATATATATATATATATATATATATATATATATATATATATATATATATATATATATGTTACATGGTACTGCAGTACCTCGGCATATCCAGTGCGTTCCAGTACTCAGTACTTTTCCTGCCCCATGTTTTTTTTTTTTTTTATATATATATATATATATATATATATATATATATATATATATATATATATATATATATATATATATATATATATATAATATATATATATATATATATATATATATCTATATATATATATATATATATATATATATATATATATATATATATATATATATCATGCCAGGAAATAGCATCTGGCTCGTACAAATGACAGCTGGGAGAATGGTCTTGTGAGTTCTTTTGGACGGGCGTGAGGTACATCAGGGAGGGTGGGCGAAGGTTGGTTTTGAGGTGGTGGTAGTGACAGTAGTGGATGGTTGGGGAAGGGTGGGTGATGAGGTGTTGAGGGAGGCGTTCGATGTGGTATCAGAAGTGATGGAGTAGGTGGAGGTCGTGTTGGATGTGGAAGGGAAAGATGGAGTGGTGATGGAGTTGTGAAGGAGGGAGAGGAAGGGAGAGCAAGAGAAGAGTTAGTGGTAGTGAGGTCTACTTTAGAGCAGGTAGGGATGGAGGTGGATGAGGTAGGAAGTGAGGTGGATGGGAGGGTGGAGGCAGGTTCAGGCGAGGAAGAGTTGGAGGATGAGGTATATGATTGGGTCAGAATGTCAGAGTACGAGGTTGAGGAGTAGGGAGTAGGAGCAGGGAGAGCGGGGAATGATGTCACAATTTCCCATAACAAGGCGTTTGAGCGTTTCAAGTCATCGTTCATCGAGCTAAGTGTTTGGATAGATGAGTCCAAGACACAATATTTACATTAAGACTAGCCGAGTTGGAAGTAAAGCGCGGCAGAGACAGTCTCAAATCGATTCGATGTGCTCAACACCCTTGAGCACCCTGTAGAACTGTGGGATATCTTCAAACGTGAGATTCTTCAAGCTGCCAAGGAGTGCATTGGAGAGCGCCCAAGATCTAGGAGTGGCTTTGCCTCGGCAGAGACGCTGGAGAATATTGAAGAGAGTAGCGCTGACAGACTTCCTGGGAACCGGGACCAATACAGGGCTCTGTTGCGTAGGAATAGAGGTCTCCTGAGGAGAAACAAGGAGAGGTCTATCAGGGGTCTCGCTGAGGAAGTCAAGGGCCATTTAAATGCGAATGACCTTCAACCTGCTTACCGAGCCCTGAAAAAACTCCGCTCCAAGTCCCCCTTCCAGGTGAGCGCTATCCGAACAGCTGATGGCTGCCTCGTGTCGGAAATGCATGGGCAGAGGGCTCGCTGGGCTGAGTACTTTGAGCAGTTGTACACTCACTCAAATAAGTATCGTTACACATTCAGCACGTTACAAACTGGCACCATGGACAAAGCCATTGGTAACAGGATATTCACTGCGTTTGTTGGGTGTGGCTTCACTTGCCTGAATCAAGCGAGCGGGACTCGTAAATGAGGCCGAAGAATTTGAGCTGGCACAGTATCGCTTCATGAAACACACAGGTGAAGTCTTAGTCGGAGTTACTTGATCTGTGTTGTATGTAGCACTATACTATTGTTGCGTTTGCCTGCCTTCTTGCCTATGACTTATCCTCTTTCAAGAGGAGAGTATCAAGACACCTCTCCACCCGAAATTGACCTCTCTTTTGGCCACTCCTTACTACTCACTTGTAAAGAAGCAGCAATCGGTGGGGTCATATTTTCCTCACACTTTATTTTCCTCACATTTGATCTGCCTCCTCAGCTGTAAAAAAAATGCTAAGTTCACAGCATCACTTGAAACCATGTTAGAAACCATAACAGCCGGGATTGATGTTCTATAGTGCTGCATTAAGGGTGACTTTAATATCAATTTGTGCAGGTGGTAGGTAGGTGCAGGTGGTAGCGTACTGGGCCCACATTCACCGCGTGATGGACGACGCGGGCCGGAACGCATCACGCTACCACCGGATCACTCAGTCACCGCCGAGTGGAGAAACTAAACCAACCCCTCTCTGAACCAGACCACCCAAAACCTACTCTAGAGAGAAGCCGTCCCGAATCAAGAACGAGTTCCGGGGGCAGCATGAGCCTGATGCAAGATGGCGCCACCATAAACACTCGCCTGCGCGCCAACGGGGTGTGACATCACCATCAGGCAGACTGAAAGAAGCCCCGACCCCGACCATCAGCCCCAAGAAGATGCCCTATGCACAGGCAGCAATCAACGTAAAAAAAAAAAAAAACGACAATCAGGCTGGTGTTCAAGTCTTCATTAAACTTATCTACTCCCGTTATTTTTTACTAACATAACTAAAGCATTTAGAGTAACTAGAGTAAGCTAGTGGCATGTTTTACTCCTCAGTGAGTGATCATTTCCCAGTGTTCTCCTCTTTTCGTGTGCCTAACAATAGTCATTATTTCAATGTCAATATAAAAAAGCGGATATTTGCTGATGATTCTGTGAGTAAGTTTAAAGAAGACTTAATTAACTATTGATGGCACTTGCATGTAACGGGTTTAAATGTTAATGAAGATTTTGATGAATACATGAGAAATTTTATAATATTTTATAAAAAATATTTTCCCGTTAAAGAAAACGTAGGTCAAGAAAACATTTAGGAAAAGGATATATAATATGAGCAATAAAGAAATCAATTAAATATAAAAATGATTTACAGAAGCTTTATGCAAATTTCCAACTAACTTAGGAGTCCACATTCATGATAAATTGAAACACATTTACATCTGTAATCAGAGCAGCAAAGAATAACCATCATTCTTCGCGTGTCACCTTGTGCGTCTCGCTAAAAAGTAGTCCACCTTGCTCTCTAAAAACAGATTATCTTACTTTCCACACCACACTACATAAAGGGTGCACACACACACACACACACACCACTTCCGAAAAAGAATAAAAAAAAATAATATGTCTAATCGATGCATTGCTGGGGAGGTGGGGGGGACCACATATGCTCCAAGAGCGGACTCCACATTTAGCTTTCGACCTGAGAGGTGTCTTGATACCTTCTCAATTTTTTATTTTTTTTATTAACTGCAAGATTCGCGGTCTTCCTTTTAATTTCCATTCTGTTAAACTCCATCTCTCCTCCTCTAAACCTCACCGTCTTTTACTAACCGAAACACTGGTTTCTATGGCTACTGGTAGTAATCTCTACTCTGCTCCCTCCTACTATCTCTATCATAAATTTCAATCCAAAATTGGATGTTGCGTCTACGTACGCAACGACATCACTTGCTTTCGTGCCCACGACCTTAACTCTTCTGAATTTTCATCATCTGGCTAAAACCTCATTGTCATTCTCTTACTAAGTACATCTGTGCTGTTTATCTATCACCTAACTATACTAACTATGTATAGTTCTCTGTCCTTTTCAACTCTAAAGTGGAGCACATCTTGAGTAACTCTCCCTTTGCTGAAATCTGCATCTTAGGAGATTTCAAGGTTCACCACCAGCTTTGGCTTTCATTTTCTTTCACTGACCAGATTGGTGAACGAGCCTACAACTTTAAGGTTCAATCAAGCTTGTTCTCGTGCTAACAATGATATAGAGGCAGTTCAAGAAAGGTACCAAAGCCTTTTCACTCTTGTAATCACGACCGTATCATTTCTGACGGATATCGTGCCAAATGTATTATTCGACTCACCAAAAACTATTTCATTCACACTAAATGTCAACACTTTGATTTTTCTAATTCTTCCAGGGACTTTGGGCACTAAGCCAAAAATATCTCAAGCACTTTCACTTCTTCATCTTTCCCTCCTCTTCCTAATCCTGATGGCAGTACCGCCGTCACATCTATCTCTAATGCTGAACTATTCGCTCAGATTTTCTCTAAAAACTCCACCCAGGACGATTCTGGCCATATTCATGCCACGCATCCCCTCTCTGACTTCACTGTGCCTGCTATTAAGATTCTTAAGAACGATTATTCTATGCCCTTTCGGGTGCCTCCTATTGTCCTTAAAAAAATCTGCTTCCGTGCTGACACCCTGCCTGGTCAAACTCGTCCCTGCCTTTCAACATCTACCTTTCCTTCCTGCTGGAAGTACTCCTACATACAGCCTGTGCCCAAGAAGGGTGACCGTTCCAATCCCTCAAACTACCGTCCTATGGCTTTACTATCCTGTCTTTGTAAAGCCTTTGAAATACCCTTAACCGGAAGTTTTTTAAGTATCTATCCATTTTTGACCATCTTTCTGATCGCCAGTATGGGTTCTGCGGGAGGCGTTCTACTTGGTATCTCCTCGCCTTCCTAACCTACTCCTGGTCGTCTTTTTTTAGCCGTTTCAGTGAAGCATTAACTGTTGCATTATATGTCTCGAAAGCTTTTTTTTTTTAACAGTCTGGCACAAGCTTTTGCTTTCTCAACTACCCTCCTATTGATTCTATCCATTTCACTGTACCTTTGGCTCCAGTAACTAACAGAAAAAGTAAAAGGAAAAAGGAAAAAGAAAAACATTAAATGACAATATCAAAATATAAGCAATAATAGTATTCTTGAAAAAAAAAGTTAATAATAATAACATCGATCTGTCCAACTGAGCTTTTAATTAAGAAATACTCACGGCTTCTATAAGAATGTGCAGTTATTTAGATGTGAGCTGGTGAGGATGGAGACAGGTGAAGCCCGAGGGTCAGTGCACCTGACGGGTGACCTGACTTGTACCTGGCATGTGTCCTAATCTGACTCCCACCCCGAGCAGGCCACCCACTGCACCTACATGCTCCAGCCTGCGTTCAAATATGCATGTACAGATTATAATTACTTGATTTGTCTTAATAAATGTGTGGCTGGTTTATGTAGACCGTGTTCAGGTGCGTTTGTGAGGAGCATGTGTGTATTCAATGGGCGTGTGAAAATAATTTATGAAACCAACTATCAGCAAATTCAGGTCACAAAAAAACACCAACGCGCAGCACAGCTTTTCGGCATTACCTCATAAATATGATTACCGTATATCACAGTCTAAAGAGGAGTGTGAATGCCTCGGTGGCCGGGGTCAGATAAAGACCGTGATCACACCTTTGCTTTGTTGATACTTAGAGTAGAGTTCAGATCTTGACTTTTTCCCATCGTGTGCGTCTCGATCCACGGACCTTGACAAGCGTCGGCTGACGGCTCACTGTGTGAAGTGAGTACAGTCAAATAGCCCGAGCCAGTTTGGGGTCAACCCAGTAGCTCGGCCAGTACGGGATGCCAGCACGACAGTGAGGCAACTGGCCACTTTGGCACCCCAGTATTCAGTCAAGAGATAAAGTGACACAGACCTACACACACACACACACACACAGTGGTTACCTGACTTTTACACATTGCCAGGTGGCACATAGCCGAAAGGGTGCCAGCCTTATCGCGCTACATATCACACACCAGTTTTCAGCACTTCAATGCTCGTCGATTTTGAAAGACATTCTTCCTTTCAGATTACGGGAACTGTCGTCCGCCAGCCCGAAGCCAGCCTCTAACAATGGCCTTCGAGCAAAGTGACTGTTTCCGCTTGAAATTGTTGCGCATCCTGGAGACGGCCGGCGAGGCTGTGTTGAGGTACACCCTTCTGTGTGGGACTAACGGCAAGCCCGACGATGTCCCCCTCGACGAGTACCTGAAGAGCCTTCCTTATAGCTCGACGGCCAACTTCAACAAGATGATTCTAAAATACCTAAAGCAACACCCTGCCAGCTCCTACGACTTGGACAAGGTGTTGAAAAAACAGTTCAACAAGACAGATCAGAGTCAGATCAAAAGTGACCCGTCCTGCGGTGCTTTTGACATTACCCTTCTATACAAAGCCATCAAAGTGGCGTGTGAGAACATTGCAGAAATGGACCAAGACACGTGGACAGAAGAAAGCAGTGAAATGGAATTCTTAATCACAAAAATAAAAAACCTTAGAAATGATGTTGTGCACGAAAAGCCTGCAATGAGTGAGCAGGAATACCTTGGTGAAGTTAGAAAAATCAAGGATCTCTTTTCCAAGGCTCTGGAAGCCACGAAGGAAAGATACATAAGGGACGACAGTGAGCTCTCAGTGAAGAAGGACGAGGTAAGCAGGGCTGTGGAAGATGTCGTGAAAGAGCACATTAGCAGAAAGGAAATACTACAAAGATCAGCGGAAAAGATGTTGCCAGATTTCAAAACAGAGACTAACGAAGAAATCAGAGTGAGATTAGACGCTGCCAAATTCCTTAACCCACTGGACTTCCTGAGTTGTGCCGCAGACACCCAGGTGGAAGTGCATGATATTTTTTCCAGAATCATCGTTAAGGAAGGAGAAAACGAGAAAGCAGTTGACCATTTGAAGCTGATGACTCTAACACAAGAAGGAAGGTCGCCTGCATCCCCACACCTCATGCGTATCGAGGGAGACGCTGGCAGCGGTAAGACAACGCTCTTGACCTTCCTGCTCGCCGAGTGGCTCAAGGAACAGCCTCATCGCCGCATGGAAGGCCTCCAGCACTTTGATCTTCTCCTGTGGGTCGTGTGCCGCCACGAGACCAGCTCCACCTTTGAAAATTTTGTAGCCAAAGTCATGCCTGATGCCTCCTTCAAGTACAGAGACCTCCTGCTGCCCCTCCTGAAAAAGTGTAAAATTTTGATTGCTGTTGATGGTCTAGATGAAGAGACCGAGTCCTCCCGTCAGCTCATTTCAGATATAATGAGCCACGGGAAAGACTGCCCTACCTTCACAGTGGTCTGCACTTCGCGCCCTGAGGGTCTGATGAGCATGATGGCGAAAACGCCGCAAAACTTTAAGATTTCCCACACGAGAATCGAGGGCATAGCCATTGAGGAGAGAGTAGATTTTGTCTTGAGGCACACAGATCATCTGAGCAGGTGTTCAGGCAAGCCCGTAGACACTGACCGCCTCAGGCAGGTACTGCAAAAGATTTACTGGCGGGAGCCCTTCCGTCTCCCAATAAACCTTTTGTTCTTTTCGTACATGTATATGGAGGAGCCACAGATGTTCACGACCAGAGTAACTCAGACAAAATTGTACCAGGGCATCATCAACTGGAGTGTAGAGAAGCTGCACCACAGAATGGCTGGTCATCTAAAAGCAAGATTTCTTAAAGATACAATTTCAGACATTTTGAGACTTATCTATGAAGTGTCACTTCAAGAACTCCTTCACGGCAACGTTCATCTCAGCCATGAGAATCTGTCCCGTATGAAATCAATCTGCGGAGACGAGTGCAACAAAGAAGTACTTTCTACCTTCTTCTGCCTGCGGAGAGAAGTGGTACGCTTCAAAGAAATAGAAAAATACTCTGCTCCCCATAAAGGGATGCAAGAGTATTTAGCGGCCCGCAGCATCATTGGGCGCCTCGACAAGTACAAACAGGGAGATATCCGCCGCTTGCTGCAAGGCTACATGCAAGGACAATACCTGGATCTACCACTTCTCAGAAATCTTTTCTGCCAACTCCTTGGAATTCTCAGCAGCCTGAAGAAGCCGAAGAAAATGGCGATAAAGGAAGCAGTGGACCTGATACACGAAACTGGGGTGAAGGACACAGATGACTGGTTAATTGTGCTGGCAGACACTGAGGCCGGTGACGACGCCATGAAGCGGATAGCGCATCACATTTCTCCCCGATTGAGGAGCTTTAAAAGAATATTCAGTTTCATCTTTCCTGCGGAGAGACTTGCAGTGAGTGACGGAACAGTGCAGGTCGCCGCTGCCCTGCTGCCTCTCATCCCTCGCAAGAATATCTACATAAATCTGGAAATGGATTCAGTAGGGGTGGGGGATGTCTTGTTCCCTGCCCTCACTAACCACACCGTTAAGACGCTGCACATAAAGCACCACTACAAACACCCTCACCCATCCACCACCTCCGCTCACCTGCTGCAGCAATGCCCCCGGTAAGCCTTTTCCTTTCCATACACATTCACACTGCAATGGCCTGGAACAAGATGTAACGCTGCTTGCCCAAATCTTTCTCTTTATACACCTACCTATCTATATATCTAAAACACAACCTATGTACCAGTCTTATCTACTGGTATCTCTCTAAAGTCATTACCTGACTATTCTATTCATATATACCTATACGAATATGTAACTTTTCATCCATCTACCTCCCGTAGTGTCTCTGAAACAATCTATGATAATACTCGCTAGTCAATATATATTCTCTCTCTCTCTCTCTCTCTCTCTCTCTCTCTCTCTCTCTCTCTCTCTCTCTCTATATATATATATATATATATATATATATATATATAATATATATATATAGCTCAAGGCTCAAAAAGTGAAAGCATTAATAAAAAAAAGCCGCTACTCACTTTGTCTAAAAGAATCCAGGGTGGCCGAAGATAAATCAGTTTCGGGAGGAGGGTGTCCTAATGCCCTCCTCTTGAAAAGTTCAAGTCGTGAGCAGAAGGAAATGCTGAATGAAGGAAGATTGTTTCCAGAGTTTGCCATCGTGAGGGATGAAAGAGAGTGAGATGCTGGTTAACTCTCTTGCATGAAGAGGTTTGGACAGTATAGGGATGAGCTGGTGAAAGTCGAGTGCTGGCAGAGACTGACCGCGGGAGGGAGGCACATGCGATTCAGCAAGTTCGAAGAGCAGTCAGCGTGGAAATGTCGATAGAAGATAAGAAAGAGGCAACTTGCGGCGGAATTTAAGAGGTAGAAGACTATCCTGTTATGAGGAGGAGAGCTGATGGGACAAAGCCTTGCACCCTCCTCCTCCAGAAGAGCTGTGTGAGTGGAGCCCCCCCACATGAGATGCATACCTCCATACGAGGGCGGACAAGGCCCCTGTATATGGACTGCGCAACTGTGCAGGGGGAGAAGAACTGGCGAGAGACGGTACAGAACGCCCAGCCTCGAGAAAGCTTGAACAATGAGATGAGATGAGTTTCCAGTTGAGATTTTGAGTTAAGGATAGACCAGGATGTTTAGTGTTGAGGAAGGTGATAGCTGGGTGTTGTCAAGAATAGGGATAGTTGTTTGGAAGATTGTGTCGAGTGGATAGATTGGAGAAACTGTGTTTTAGAGAGCCGATGAAGGACTTGAGTTCTTCTTGCCCAATCGGAAATAATAGTAAGGTCTGAGGCTACAACGTTCCCAGCCTCCAGCCTTGAAGTCGTTAAGTTCTGAAATTGGGTCTTCTATTAAAAAGAAGTTGAATAATGCAGAGTGGAATCATCAGCGTAGGAATGGATAGGACAGTTCGTTTTGGAAGAAGGTCATCAATGAACAACAGAAAAATTGAATGGGACAGAACCCTGTCGGACTACTGTTAATAGATTTAGGGGAGAACGACCCATCTACCACAGCAGAGACGAACAGTCAGAAAGGAAACTGGAGATAAAAGGTACAGAGAGAAGGATAGGGAAACCGTGGGAGGTAGTTTAGAAAGCAAAAAGATTTGTGCCAGACCCTATCAAAAGCTTTTGATATGTCCAGCGCAATAGCAAAAGTTTCACCAGAACGGCTAAGAGAGGATGACCGAGGAGTCAGAGTTAAGAAGGCTAGGAGATCACCAGTGAACGCCCTTGGGAACCCATACGGCGATCAAGATGAAGGTCAGAAGTGGAAGGTGCTTTTGGATCTTACAGTTGAGGATTGATTCAAAAGCTTTTGAATGAACAAGAAAGTAAAACATGGGACAGTGATTTGAAAGTTGGGCGGTCACCCTTCTTGATTGAGCTTTGTGTGAAAGCACTACTTCGGCAAGAAGAAGGTAGATGTTGACAGGCAGAGGCGAAAGAAGTTTGACCAGGCAGGGTGACGGCACGAGCACAGTTTTTTAAGGACAATAGGAGGCACTCCATCAGGTCCATAAAGCCTTCAGATTGAGAGGCCAGAAGAGGTTACCAAAGAAAACATCATTTGAAGATCTTTTATAACAGGCATAAAGAGGTCAGAAGGGGGGATGAGTAGGAGGAATATGCCAGAATCGTCAGAGTGGAGTTTTAAGAAAAAGTTTGAGAGAGAAGAGTTCAACCTTAGAGATAGATAGAGACAGCAGTGTTGCCGTCAGGACTGAGTGGAGGGAAAGATGAAAGTGAAGTTGGAGATGTTTTTGGCTGGATGCCAGAAGTCACGGAAGAAATTAGAGAAAACAAGGTTTTGACATTTTCTATTAATGAAAGAATTTTGGTTAGTCGGAGAATAGGATTTGGCACGATTTCCGGGCAGAAATGTAAAGTTCATAATTAGCATTAGTTTGAAGGCTCTGGTATCTTTTTGTGAGCTACCTCTCTATCATTGACAGCACGAGAACAAGCGTGATTAAACCTTAAGGCTTTTTAGCGTGAGGTAGAGAAGAACGAGAATGTATGCACTCCATTCCAGAGACAATCACCTCTGTGATGCGCTGAAGCACACACAGGGATCTATCCTGGAAGCAATAATCATTTCAGGAAATCGGAAAAGTACATCTCAGGTCGTCCCACCGAGCTGAAGCAAATGCCAGAAGCATCGCCTCTTCGGTGGGTCAGAAGGGGATGTACAGGAGCGGACAGAATGCAGAAATAGGAATTGTGGAAATCAGGAGGCCCAACGGAAGAACAGTTTGACAGAACCAGCAGAAAAGGTTTGAGGTAAGGAAGGAGGTCTAGAGATGTTGGGCCGATCTCCAGACGGTCAGGAATACGTGTAGGGTGCTGGACCAACTGCTCTGGGTCGTTGAGGATAACAAAGTTATGAAGCATTCTACCAGGATGGTCAGTGAAGAGGATGAATGCCAAAGTATTAAATGTCCGTGTGTCTTTACGTCTGTATTCTCTTCTAGGAGAGGAGAGAGAGAGGAGATTTCAGCGAGGAGAGAGAGATGTACAGATGTATCACTTTAAATTCAGAATAGTCAGAGAATTTTTACATAGTTGGTAGGGGATTGAGTGAAAGAGAGAGACAGCACAGATGTATTTAGTAATAGAGACAATGAGAGTCTTAGCCAGATAGTGAAAACGAGCAGAAGAGTCAGAGTTGTGGGCACGAGAGGAGCAGAGAGAGTGTCTAGAGAGAGAGAGAGAGAGGCGCAACATCCAGCTTTAGTTGAAATTTAGGATAGAGATAATAGGAGAGACAGAGTAGAGATTGCTGTCAGTAGCCTCAGAGCTCTGAGAGTCGTTGAGTAAGGAGAGGAGAGAGAGGTAGAGAGCATTTTAGAGGAGAGATGATGTTCTAGAATGAAAATTAGAGCGAAGACCGCGAATGTTGCAGAAATTGAGAAGAAGAGGTTCGAGGTTATCAAGACACCTCTCGTGTCGAGCAGCCAGAAGGAGTCACTCCCTGGGGAGAATTTGTGGTCCATCCCCCAGAGAGAGGACTCGAAGATGTAGAGTGAGAGAGAGAGAAATTTGAGAGAGAGAGAGAGAGAAGGTGTATATGTTGTGTATGAATGTGTGGTGTGCATATATATATATGTGTGTGTGTGTGTGTGTGTGTATATATATATATATATATATATATATATATATATATATATATATATATATATATATATATATATATATATATATATATATATATATATATATATATATATATATATATATATATATATATATATATATATATATATATATATATATATATATATATATATATATATATATATATATATATATATATATATATATATATATATATATATATATATATATATATATATATATATATATATATATATATATACACACTAATAGAGGATGTGAGAAGGCAGAGAACAAGTAAAATGGGTGGAGGAAACAGTGTGAGAGATGATGATGATGATGATGATGATGATGATGATGATATGTTTATTGACCATTTATCTGCAAAAAAATATCATCCCACAGTTCAGGTCACTTTGCTAAAACATGTTCCAATAACTATGAAAGTAAATAATCTTGTACATATACCATCAGTAACACAAACATCTTAATCTCCAAAAAGAAAACACGTGGCACAGCGACCACTAAACCTCTGCAAATACAGTAAATAGCTGTGTATATATTTTTCCACTTATGCTTAGTCTTTATATATTCCCCCAACTTCCTAAGCATATTTAAACATATCCCTTAGGTGTTCCTCATCTGAACATAAAACATTTAATTCCTCAAAGTCTTAACAGGAAAATCTGCGCCGTGCTTGACCCGTCAGTGTACACTCCAGCATTACGCGGCGTTCCGTTTGTACCTGACCCGCGGTACACTGACCCAGTCGATGTTCTCGAGGCACTCGGTTCCGTCTTCTTGTTTCTATTGTTAAATTATGAGACATTAGCCTTATCCTTGTGAATGCCTGCCTGAAATAATCTGGTACATACACTCTTCCGGAATGCACATCATGTACACGTAGCTCTGGGCTGAGTTCTGTTCTATATGTGACATATTTGATCGATGTCTCGGTCTTGTTTTCTACTGTCTCGATTAGTCACTCTAATGGGTTCACATTAGGGTCGTACTCCAACCCTATAACCTGGGCCTATATCCTGGGGTGTCTGCCTCTTGACACAAGTTATGGGTGAAATGAATTGCTTCTTCTCGGACTGGAATACTCAATTTAGTTCGGAAGAAAGGTTTCCTCGGTACAGCTAATACACGGTGAAACGGAAAAAATCGTGACTCAATACACTGTAAACTAATGCTGGTATTGTGTCTCACCCGTAACAAACACTTAACAAGTAAGTTGTACTGCCGTGTTATGGTCTGGCAATCGTTGGTGAGCCATGTGTCACTGCTGTGAAGCAAGGCAGATGTTACAGCTGCCTCAAACACTCAACGTTTATAGTAAAAGGGCATTTCTGTCTTAACAGCACAAAATACAGCGAATTTATTAATTACACTTTGTCCTTGCGTTGAAGGCAGCTGTCTCACCTCTTCCATTTTCCCTGTGTTCGTGACCCAAGCTCCTAAGTGCAAACACCTGTTACAATACCCTACCTGTGCCCTTGTATTACTATCGGTAGTTCGTCATTTCTGCTACGATTTATAACAA